>NC_061096.1:13897428-13904928 GCF_015104395.2 Macrobrachium nipponense
AAGCCAGTGACGCACACATCTGTGGTCGAGATACTCTATGACCTTGCTGGTTGAACTCCACTGTAGCCAGCAGAGCACAGGCCGTACAGAGCTCTCCCACTCACAAGACCACGAAACTGGAATATATATGAGATGTTATGTTGCTCTTTGCCACGTGGGCAGTTCTACACTTATGAACATGCTTTGGTTTCAGGTACATCAGGTACATGGGAAACTAATACTATAATGCATGGATGTCCAAACACAGATACTTTTCAGGGTGCTGAGATGGTACTAAGTCAGAGACCTAAGAGCAATCAAAAGTAATAAACAACTGTTGCTTTGATAAATAAATGTATGTCTGCGCTGACATGGTACTAGGTCGTGACAGATAATGGCAAAAATAAAGAACATGCAAATTGTATAAACAGTAAAAAAATAATGAAAGACATTTAAACATTGGATGTATAAGTTCAGGAGTTGGTTATAAATAATAATGGCTCTATGATGTAAAGAAATCATAGGATAAAAGAGAAGATATATATATATATATATATATATATATATATATATATATATATATGTATATATGTATGTGTATATATATATATAATATATATATATATATATATATATATATATATATATATATATATATATATATATATAGTTATAATTTCAGATATAATTATAATGGCATGTACATTAGTACAGGATGGCAGCAACCTAGAATAAAGACATTGGTTTCAATAGGAACGTATGCTTTTATTAAATATCAATGCATCTTTTCACTGTAAGCTGTGATGTTAAATGTATTTACTGATCACTTAAATGACTCCGTTACACAAGCCAAGGAGGGCCTGGTGTAATTATGCCTTCCAGGTTGGGTTGTTGCTCCTGGTAATGAGTGATACCTTGAGGGATTGCTGGGTTTTTTCATCAAGCTGTTGGCAGCAGGCTTATATGCCATGTGCTGATACCCCAAGAGTAAGCTGAAGGTGGTGAAAGGAGATGAGTGGGATCCATAAGCAATCTGTAGTGCAGGTGAAAGTCAGCACTGAATAGGTTCGTCTGAATGTTGCTGACAATGAACGCCCCTGCCCCCTTTGCATTTTCTTCCCTGTAGGTGGAGGATGAGGTTACATGGCCATATGATGTTATGAGGCAGCCATTGCAGTTACTAAGTGCATCTGGGTGTTTGTCAGGGTTGTGGCTACTATCATTGTTTTCTGAGGGCAGCCAATCACTTCACCTGTTCTCCAGCTGCATTCATGCTGCCATTTCTGGCAGTCTTCCCAAATCTATAAAGTTAAAAACACTGTACAGGCAGCTAAGAGAGTTTATTTTGTGTGTTGTGTGTGGCAACAATTGCACAGTGTTGGCTCCTCTGGTTTTGTAGATTGCAAGGTAGTATGTTGCAAGGGCTTGGAGGCCTCCAGAAACATATCTGCCTTTCGTAAGTCCATCACTGATGTACCTTGAGAATTGAGAGGGTTGGCATAAATGTTGGTAAGAAGACAGCACAACCAAATCTCCCAGGCAAGGTCGACTTTTGCAACTTGCTGATACATTGAGTTCTGGCGGTGAAGGGAAGGACTCAAGTTCATTCCAGGACAATTCAAGGACATGCAGTGCGTAACAGCCGAAAATGTGCTGATTTCAACGCCATTATGATGTAATTACGACAAAATCGCCAACAATCGCTATGAATCGTTGCAGCGTCACTGAGTTAAGCACTGTGCACCAAGTGATGGTGATCTTTTTAAATTCTAAAACATACACCGCCCAACTACATCAACCATCATTTGTGATCATGTCATTGGACAATACACAACATGAGGCAATAGCTTCACCATTTATTGCAATTAGATTGAGCATATTGTAACTCGCAATTGCAACATGCGCCATCCATTCAAAACATCCACCATCACTTGGTGCACGGAACCCAAATGTGGGACAATTTTTTTTGCGAATCCAGGCCCGTGAATAATGGCGATGATCACCAAAACCAGCCATTACAACATGTGCGTCCTTGAAACGCCAATGTGTGACTCTGGCATTAGTTTACTGCACTCCTACTCATGATTTGCTTGACGACATATTGTGCATGCTCTAGTCTTTATAGGATTATTTCTAATCTGCAAAATCTGTCTGTATTTTAATTTGTTAGTCACGAAGATTTGGTACAAGAGCTGAGTATTATTTTAGCAGTGCTGCAGAAATTAACTTTTTAATACTCTCAAGGAAGAGCTAGCCAGGGCTTTATAGTGCTGTATTTAGACCATTAGTGGCTATGTACCTTGGGCATGGCTGTGTTTAGTTAGTTGGTTAGTGGCCATGTACCTTAGGCATGGCTGCATTTTTAGTCAGTAAGAGTTTAATGCAAGTACCATGCTTTTGTCTACTGATCTGAAGGAAAACCAAAAACATTCCATGAAAAGCAAGGCAGAGCCAAACAATGTATTCACCACAGGAACCATGATACCCACCAAGTTGCTCTAACTGGTCAACAATGTCCAGAGTACACCGAATTATTTTCGACATTTGATCTGCTTTTGATATAGCATACTGACAGAAAATTGGTGTTTCAGACCACTTGGTTCAGATGATAGTGGTGACACAGGACCATGAGGTCAAGAGAGTTCTCTGTGACCTCATTGGCCAGACTCTGGTGTGGCAAGTGGAGTGCACACCACACAGGTCAGTAATGCATGTACCAAATAAAGAAAACGAGGCAAACGTTTAACTTTTTCTTTAAAACGTTTATGGTTCTTATTGGAAGCAGCACCACTGAAAAAAAACAGAGGGCAGAAAGTTGGACGTAACCGAGATGAGGAGGCTTAGGTGGATGAGTGGAGTAAACAAAAAGGACAGGGTTAGAAATGAACATAATAGGGGTACAGTTAAGGTCACTGAAGCTTCAAAGAAAGTGGCCACCTGATGAGAAGAGAAGAGCAACACATGGTAAGAGAAGTGATGGATGTGGAGGTGGATGGAACACGAAGGAGAGGAAGACCTAAGACTAGGTGGAGAGATTGCATTAGAGATGATATGAGGGAGAAGGGAGTACTGGAGGGATAAAGTTGGGAAGAAGAGAAAACATTTCTTATAAAGGAGCTTGAAGGTACAGTAGAAAATCCAAAGAAACTACTTGTCAATAATGTATTTGAACAGAGAATCTGAGACCACTACAATAAAATTTGTACGGACCACCTGTGAAAAACATAGCTTATCACTTATAAAATTAGATACCAATACTAAGAGCGAATTTTTACATAACATACATGTCATCAGTATCAGGACACCACGTCAGCTGATGCTGTCTTTAACAGGGTGAAAAAAATAGGACAGGTCTAACTAGCATCAAGAAAATCTAATGCCACACATCATTAAAAGCAGAAAAATTATATATGTATTTGTGTATACAGGGCTTATAATAATTATATTATATTATATTAATATATATATATATATATATATATATATATATATATATATATATATAAAATAATACTCTATATATAAATTTCAATATATTAATAGAAAATAATATATATTATATATATATTATATATTATATATATATTATATTATAATAATATATAATATATATATATATGTGCGTGTGTGTGTGTGTGTGTGTGTGTGTGTGTGTGTGTGTGTACAAATATATAATCTATAATAAAACCCGATTTTTTTCTTAATATTTGCCCAACTCCTCCCCCATCACGCCACTACCTCCACCCCCTTCTCTCTCTCTCTCTCTCTCTCTCTCTGTAAAATAAGTTATATTCCAGTGAGCTTTACTGGCCAACCACAAAACATTCTCTGTAAAGTTTCGCTATTTTTATTTCGAGATTTTTATTTTCATAAATTTTTTAAGAACTTTCCTGTAATTCCACTGTTGACATGTGCAGCGCTGCCACAAATAAACCACAATAATGGACTGCTGGAAACTTCTTTTTTTACATTTTGTATGCTGCTGGAATTTGAGACAGCAGTGTATGCTTCTATACACACGTATTGGCATACTTCGTGGTCTATAAAATATGTGTGTGCGTGTGTGATAGCTGTAATCCTTAAAGAACACTCCAAAATGTATGTATATTTATTGTTGAACGATTACCATAAAGCAAGAAATGTATTAAATTCTTAGACCATGACCAGCTATATTAATTAAAATTCACACTCTTTGGAATTCAAAGCTGTTACAGCCTTACGTGCAATTTGAGGTAATATGAAATGCTAAAGCCTTTGCAGGTTAAATGCCAGGTCATATACTGCTGTGTACCTTGAAACAAGAGGCTAAATTGAATTGTGACGTCCCCTTGCAATTCAGTAGTTGCAAAATGGCAAGTAAATGCTTGCAAGCGTTATTGAAACAATAACTTCTATTGTTAAGGGCCCATTGCCCCTGTTTGTACAATTTCCGATGGTTTTCTATCGAAACCAATTTACTCTTATTTCTATCAGCATCACCATTTTGTTGGGAGCTGCTTCTTGCATAAACATTCGTGGAAATGTTCATGAAGGAGCGTTGATCGTCCTCCCTCCTGAGCCCGCTGGGGTCTGCTCTTTTTATCTGCTGATTCCAAAATTCGAAAGACTTTTGGGTTTATATGTGAATGTATTTCGAGTTTATATGTGAATGTAATGTTGAAATGAATGATTAAGAAGCTCATCCATAACATTGATTCCCTTGATGCAGAGAGAGAGAGAGAGAGAGAGAGAGAGAGAGAGAGAGAGAGAGAGAGAGAGAGAGAGAGGATTTTAAGATGCGATCATTCATCATACGAATTGCTTTTAATTCACTTCTCTAGTGTGGGAACACGCAGATGGACAACTCAGAAATAGGGGAACATAATGACAAACATGTACGGACGAAGCCGAGGCTTTAATAACTAGGAATGCAGAATATACGATAAAAACCCGATTTTTGTATGCGCAGATTTAGCAGTTTGAACAACGCAATCTCGAGAAAGTCTGAGTTAATTTGAACGCCCGAGAATATTGAAAGGATCAAGTTTAGTTACATTTATGAATCAGAATCGAAGTTCTCGACGAGAGACGAGACGAAGAAATATGAAGACGTTTATTTTAGCAGCAATGGAGTTCACTAAGAAACGGGATCTTCAGACGCATAACGTTCTACAGATGATCTATAGCAGCCGAGGAGGGGATAACTCGAGAAAGAAAGCGAAGGATGAACGATGGGAGGAAAGGGAAGGAGAAATAAAGGAAATGAAAAATCGGGGTAAACGCGAATGTGAGAAGTAATAATATACTGAAGAATAATGATAAGGAGGAGAAAATAGTAGGAGAAGGCACGTAACTGATAAATACCTATGGAAAAGGGACAAGAGAACAACAGACTTTGCGCCAAAAAACCTACCTTTATATAGCGGAACAGACTATAGAAGTGAAATCATAAGGAAATGTTTTGCATAACAACCCCTTGAGACGAACCTGCCAGATACTTGAAGAGAGTACGAGTCAAGCTGTACTGCGATTCCTGTTAAGTTTCTCTTTGATTATCAGCACATATTCCAAGATGACTTCATGTGAACAGGTGTGCGATAATTAAAGCCTTCAACTTCGCGTGAATGGGCCTGGATGTCAAGTTAGTAGGCTGATATAGTTTTCAGTAACTATTCTATGCAATATATATAACATATATATATATATATATATATATATATATATATATATATATATATATATATATATATAGCATGTGATTATGCGTGTGTGTGTGTGTGTGTGTGTAGTAATCTTTCGAAATGGTAGTCGCACGCTGCATATCCTTTCCATCTATACGTCAATTTTATCCATAACGTATAGAGGAGTTACTAAAAATATCAGTCTACTAACTTTACTCACACAAAGAAACACACGCTCTCTCTCTCTCTCTCTCTCATACACACACACACACACACAGGTCACACACACACACACACACACACACACATATATATATATATATATATATGTATATATATATATATATATATATATATATATATATATATATATATATTCATGAGTCTGATTACATCACCGTGATTCATATATACGTATTAAGCTACAAATGTCTTTTAATGTGTAGACACTTGTAGCTTACTGCGTACATAATATGTATTCATGTATGTATGTGTGTGTATGTGCATACATCCACCAATGGATCTGGCCCCGGCATATATTTGCAAAGTGGAACACCAACTATATTGCATAAGGGAGTCGATTATTGGCGATATTCTATGAGGTGAGGTATTCTATTCTCGCCCTGGATCCGCTATCTTCGGGAAATTCATAAGTTTAGTAAACCCTCTTGCGCTTAAATTCCTGGGTAAGGGTTCAAAGGAAGGAAAACCAATATCTCCGAGAAAAATATGACAATAATAATAATAACAGCGAGAAGAAGAAGAAGAAGAAGACGAAAGGGTACGATTATACTAAAACAACGATGAAAAAGACAGCAACGATAATCGATATGAATTCTTTTATGAGGAACTGCGTTCAGTTGTATTCATGGAAACATGACTGAAGAACATTACATGGCCTCCGTCTTCTACTAACAACAGCAAAGAAAAAAAATAAACATTCAGGTATACCACAGACAAACATATACTACATCTAGTCGAACGATCTCCTTTTCTGCAATGAGTTTCTGTGGCACTTTTGCATCAATTTGCAATGAAATCTTCAATAAGCGTCAGCACAGCAGTGAAATAAATAAACAAATAAATAAATATATCATTAATAAAGTATATGAATAAATAAATAAATAGATAAATGAATGAATGGAAATTAATTAATAAAATTTCGACACTTAGGGTTTGCATATAGGTAATTACGATGAATCCTTTCCCCGTATCCTATGGGGGCTTTTAGACAATATTAAACTGGTTCATGGGCTACGGCCCAGTGAACCATAAATAAATTATGATTTCTATCCAGTGATAATGAATACCCAGCTGCGTTTAGATCCTAGAATTATCAGAATGGTTCCCTACTAAACTTGGATCTGGATCCGCCTCCACGTTAAGAGTTTTGAAGCAATTCCACGTTCCATTTCTCGAGTAATTTCCAAAACTAATTTGTGGAGCATGAAAGGAGGAGCTAATAAAACGACATTACCTCTTGACAGTAGTAGTGAAAAGGCCGCTCTCTTAACAGGTGGCAACAATGTGCAATGTTGTGCTTTTGAAGTCCTCAGTAAATAACCATTACATTTTGCAAAGAGACCACACAATTTTCACGAACAATTCCTTTTATATTTGTGATCCTGAAAACGCCACCGAGCTCTTCACTTGCAACACTTGGCTAATTTCATGGGTATCATTATACACCGTCCTGCAGAATTCACGTTCTCGAAAAGCAGCAATTATTAAAAATAATTTCTGTCTTCGTTTTATAGATCATGTAAAGACGACATGACATTACACGGTTAAGGGAATATGTAAAAAATTTCTGTAGACCATGTTCACTTATCACTTGACTAAATTCTAAATAATTTACAGC
>NC_061096.1:13909928-13914260 GCF_015104395.2 Macrobrachium nipponense
CAATAACCCCCGACTAATAAAATACCAAGCGTCAACGAACATGCTTCAAGCTTTGGTGGTTTGGTGAATAGAGCATTAGGTCATAAATGTCTCAACACAAGAGAATATGAGGCAGTAAGTAACAGATTTCAAACGAAAATGATATCAAACCTTTCAAGGAAGATCACAGAAACGTCTTTGATCTAAAAGGGACATCTATTTTCAAGAGAAATTTGAAGAATAAATGAATGAGAGGCAAAGAATATGAAAACGTCTAAGAGAGAGAGAGGAGAGAGAGAGAGAGAGAGAGAGAGAGAGAGAGAAGGAGGGTGGAGGAGGAAAAGTAATTCTTGCCAGCAGTGCCTCCTTATATAACACTTAACAGCTCTCTATGGCTTTATTTACAACTCACATTTCCATCACCGAATTTAAAATCTTTAAAAACTATCTGAAAGATTTCGGAAAACTGTGATATTCCAGGTGGGTTTCGTTATACCACAGCAGATTATTTCCTGAGAGAGAGAGAGAGAGAGAGAGAGAGAGAGAGAGAGAGAGAGAGAGAGAGAGAGAGAGAGAGAGAGAGAGAGAGAGAGAGACCTTTTTAAGAGGCAGTATAGGCATTATTTTCTCCTTTTACATAAGTTATGCACACATGAATGGGGTTGCTCATCTAAACTTACGCTCCAAGCCTCCGGATGTCACTACTTATAGAGAAGCAGATTTCTTTTCTTCTATAATACTCTAACGGTTCATGAAGCCTTTTCTGGGGGGAAAAAAATTGTCTCGTTGTAGAAAAAAAAGTGGCAGAGAACGAAAGTACTGAAAAATGAAATTTTAAAAAGTACTTAAACTCCTCCCTGAAAAGGCCCTCACCTAAAAAAAAAAAAAAAAAAAACAAAAAAAAAAAAAAAAAAAAAAAACACAGGACTTTGAAGATTCTTTTTGGGTTTTAAAAGTTCTTACGCTGCAAGTGCCTTTGTTAGATCTCAGGATAGAATATCATATTGTTCAGTCAAATGATTTTTCAAGTAACGAGAACCTTTCAAATACGGGAAATCAAATTACTGTCGGCTTAAGCCTTTCGAAAGTTAACCTTAGAAGTCAAGGACACTGTATGTAAGCTACTTGGAATTTTTTACAAATAACTCGTTAATGTCGAAGAAATATATATATATATATATATATATATATATATATATATATATATATATATATATATTAGTATATACACAGCCTCATTTGTTTTACTGATACTTTTAATCGATGCATTCTTGAATACAAATCTCTAGTGTCCGCTTAAAAAGTTCATGAATTACCAACTGTCAGCGCCGAGTCACAAGAAGAATCTAATACAAGTTACCAAAGCAACTAACAAAGCCTATTAAGAACAACAGGCTAGTTCATCTGTTTCTATGTCTAAAACGTCGTCTGGATTTACTCCTTAATTATCGGCACTTAATAGGTCTTCAGCCAGTGAAGCAATGGGTATTGCTTAAGTCTTAAGTGAATTGTCTGTGGGTACCATACTAGATATCTTCACCCTTTCTAAAGTATTTACAATAACATCTTATACTACTTCAATATAAACTCCTACCATTCAAGTTAAGACACTGAGCATAGGTCTGCCAAATCTTTATGAGTGCTTTGCTGCCTTATCACGGAATTCATACTGAACTACATGGATTCATTTCATGTAATCACAAGTCTTTTTACAGTATAATAACGTATTTGAATTTAGACATTTTCTATGACAGAGACTTTTTCCTCTATATACGTGTGTATAACATTTTCTTATCATCCAATAATCATTCTGTATCTGGTAGCCCAAGTTAGTAGTGCTTGACAATACGCATGGAAGAGGTACTTCACCAAAAGGGTCTTCATATGTAGGAAGAGTATGGGATGAATGAATGTACAGTATGGTGTCTGTAGTAGGGGTGGAAAAGTTCTCAATAGCCTCCTGTCAGATGTATGAGGCAGAAAGCGTTTGGAAGTTGTTGGCACAAGGTTTTATCGTAGAATCAATAGCTGACGTTTGTCTTGATTTTTCTTTGGATCATCCACATGATATCTTTCTTCTCATGTTATTTCTTTTTATTAATTAAGACTAGGCTACATAAGGGAGCTAGGATGCTGGATTA
Source organism: Macrobrachium nipponense (assembly GCF_015104395.2). Lineage (NCBI taxonomy): Eukaryota > Metazoa > Arthropoda > Malacostraca > Decapoda > Palaemonidae > Macrobrachium > Macrobrachium nipponense. The sequence goes on from NC_061096.1 coordinate 13,912,049, forward strand.
ATGCTGAAACCGCAGTTTTAAGCTAACTATACATAGTAATATATGTGTAAGTATATATATATATATATATATATATATATATATAATACACTAATATATATATCACACACACACACACACACACATATATATATATATATATATATAGTATATATATCTATATATATATAGATATGAACTGTTGTGTTCATTATCTTTACTCTGGTTCTTCCCAGTTGTCAGCAATAACTAAGTATGTTGCAGCTATTCATATTACATTAAATAAATGGCATCGCTAGCTAAGATTAAACGATTTTGTTATTTAGTTATTGCTGACAACTGGGAAGATCCAGAGTAAAAATAATGAACACAGTGAGACCAACAAATGAACAAAGAACAACATCGTTTAATCTAGCTAGCGATGCCATTTATTTAATTTAATATGAATAGCTGCAACATACTTAGTTATTGCTGACAACTGGGAGGAACCGGAGTAAAAATAATAAACACAACAGTTCATATCGATATATATATATATATATATATATATATGATATATATATTATATATATATAATACGCGTATATATATGAACTGTTGTGTTCATTATTTTTACTCTGGATCTTCCCAGTTGTCAGCAATAACTAAATATGTTGCGGCTATTCATATTACGCTAAATAAATGGCACTGCTAGCTGAGATTAAATGATGTTGTTCTGTGTTCATTTGTTGGTTTCATGAGAAATGTCTGTAAAAAATTACAGTTCAAGAGTAGAGATAAGCTTAATGACATGCATTATATTACATTTGAAATTGGTATTTGGCATTAAGGTTCTACACTAAAATCTTTCGCATTCAGAGTAGGAATCTGAAACATTCATTCTCTCTCTCTCTCTACAATGTTATCCAGCCCGATACAGACTCAAATTTGTACGTAAGACAAGGCCCATTTGATCCTTAGAGGGAACCATCAGTCTTGCTGACAGGGGCAAAATCCCTTGTTGGTATAATTCCCACGTTCATCGGAAATACTATCGAAGAAGAAGGAAAAAATATATATAGGTATACGTCTTAATCTTGTTAGGGCTAAGCCTTGGATATTGATTAGCTATAATCTGTCAAGCTTGGTACAAGAGGCCGGTTTTATACGTAGCTGGATAAGATTTATTTTTTCGTTTTCATCACACGGTTCTTTCTTTATACATAAATACATAACATAAACGACTATGGATAGGACATATATATATATATATATATATATATATATATATATATATATATATATATACGTCATATCACATTACCGTGATTCATATACATATATCGAACTACAAATGTCCTTTAATATCTAATTCGCTCTACCCCGGAATTAATATATTTTCATATATGTTTAACCGAGGGGGAATTGATTAAGCAATAATAGAATTGCTGACCGACAGGCGCGAACCATATCGACCTCTCAATTCCAGGACTGACAGTGAAGCCTGAGCCAACCTCGCAGTCCTGGAATTGAGAGGTCGATATGGTTCGCGCCTGTCGGTCAGCAATTCTATTATCGCTTAATAAATTCCCCTCGGTTAAACGTATATGAAAATATATTAATTCCAGGGTAGAGCGAATTAGATATTAAAGGACATTTGTAGTTCGATAATATATATATATATATATATATAGATATATATATATATATATATATGTTTGATTTTAAAGCACGAACGATCATGTCTTGGTAATAAGACGAAAGTACTAAGCAACTCATTGTCTCATTTTTCCTTCACGGCTGCAAGTTTTAACACACATACACACACACACATATATATATATATATATATGTATATATATATATAATATATATATGTTATATATATGACACTATAAATATATATATATATAATATATATATATATATATATATATATATATATATATATATATATTTATATTAGCAAATCCCTGATTAACGTCCAACAAAAGACATCCCCCAAGGACACAGGCGTTTACGAAATCCCATGCCTGGACTGTGACCAATCTTACATCGGTTTTACAGGAAAATCACTTACCCCAGGATTAATACAAGAAAAACAGTCAATTAGGTATGGGCAGCAGAACTCAGCTATTTTCAACCATATACATGAACATAACCACAGAATAAACTGAATCTGTCACGTATAATTTATAGCAGCAACTGTCGGTACAAGAGTCAGATGATAGAATCGGCCTCGATTAAACAGAGA
>NC_061096.1:13914760-13947260 GCF_015104395.2 Macrobrachium nipponense
GACAGTCCTTTGAACTATATTCCATTAGAGATGCATCATGATTAGCATTTTTTGGTGGAATTTGCATGAAGTGCAATTTGCTTCCAATTTATCCTTTTAATTTTCGTCACTGCTAATTGAAATAATTAACAGTCGCAGTCATCTGATTTGCGGCGTTCGCAGCTTCAGGAACCCGGAATCTTCTTCATAAAATAACGTCTTCTTTTCATAAGTGTTCATCATGGCTTCTGTCATTTAATTGAATATCAGATCATTTTCCTTGTGTTTTTCTGGGAGCTGAGACCGTATTTAATCCCGCGATCTGAATTACATCTATGTGCTGAACAAAAAAAAAAAAGTAAACAACTGAAAGACATTTTTTTTATTCAGTTTTTTTAGTTTTTTTATTTTCAAGTCGTAATAATCAATGAAAAAAGAAATCGTGTCTCTTCAGATTTCTTGGGGATTTTAAGACAAGCTGGGTATGTTCGGTGTCCTGTTTGATTAATTTATTGTTTAATGAGAACAAAACTGAAGGGGTGGTTCGAGAAAGGAAGGGGTACCTATAGTATTTTAAGGTAGGAATGTTTAAAATCTTTTCTCTTTTTTTCAGTTCTCAAATGACAAGTAGAGCTGTTTGACCTACGTGTTATATATTATATAGTATAATAACATGTGTGTATATACATACATATAATATATATAATAATATATATATATATATATATATATATATATAAGAATATATATATATATTATATATATATATATATATAATATACTATATTTATATATATATATATATACCTATATATATATATATATATATAGATATATATATATATATATATATTATATATATATATATACATATATATATAGCCTATATATATTATATATATTTGGTATATCTATACATATATATAACTATATATATATCATTAATATATATATATATATATACATACATACATAGATATGTATATATATATATATTATATATATATATTATTATATATATATATATATATATATATATTGTAACAGTATGCCGTTGATGTCTATATAAATTAATCACGAAACATTTACGGTAGAATTCAAATTGTCCAAATGATGAGATCACGTCCTCTACAAGGAGAGATAATTAAAAAATAGCGACAATAGGGTTGGGCATTTTAAATATCGCCTTCTTTGAAACTAGTGGGCCTGAAATTTTAACAAGGCATGATCCGAACTCCAGCACTTACTCGGGATTCGTGCAAGACTTTTCCCCTCATACTAAGTTGTAAACATTATATTCCTGTCTTTTAACGTAAATTAAAACGTGCTGGAATCTACGGTCAATTGAGCCTTGTTTCACTAACGAAAATAAAAATGAAAAACTGAATTTTATTAGAAATCATTTTTCTGTGCTGTTTAACATGCACATTATTTATTTTTTGCATTTTCATTCTAATAAATGCATCTAAAATGTCCTACCCTAAAATTCCTGTATTTTTAACTTAACGTCAAACACCTTTTTCAGGCCTTTTTAGGCTCTTCCATAGATCTTACCTACCCCCTCAACACAACAACAACGAAAGACGTTTTTAGGCTTACTCCCCGAGATAAGCGAAACAAACTAACAGCGAAAGCTTCAAATGTGTTCAAAGCAAGGCCCAGAGGCCAGGATGGAGCCACATAAGAGCTTAAGTTTTATTTAGGAATCCGTCGGGAAAAATTTTAGATAATCAATGTCCCAAGAAAAGGAGGGCCTCAGTTTAGCAATCATTTAGCAATCTTCCTTATATAGTGTAGATTTAAATTTGTTTGAAACAACCTTGGACCCAGGGTAAGTGTAGAACCAAATTAAGGGTCCTGAGTTTTATCTAAGTGTATAAAGGAAAAATTGCATACATATAATTGCAGTTGGAGCAAGGTTGCTCAGGTGTACTGTGTGGCCTTAGATTCATTTGTTTTTCTGCCTTTTCTTATTTTCTTCCTCAATGGTAAACTTTGTATACAGCCAACTAATTTGTAGCATTTACAGACAAATTACAGTAGTGTACTAATCGATATATTGCAGTGGAATAATTTTGATTAAAATACATCAGGTAAATATCTTCAAAAAGATGAATGCCAGCAAGAAATAACAGACATACAATAACAAGGAAGTGTATGAAACGAGCATAGTCTGCCCACATTTAACAGTCGTAACAAGTACAGGGTTTATTAATGTTGTACATACGGATCAGTGTTAATGTCAAGTGTTAATGTCAGGAGGTAAAAAGCTTGCAAGAAACTCAAAGTTACACCCAGCTTGCAACCCAAACAGCACAATTATATCACTGCTACTTAGATAAGAAGGTGGTTGTGCAATGAATAAAACATTAAGGGAGTTTATGCAAACTCTGGATGCAAAATTCAAGCAGATAAGCTAAACCTGCATTTAATTAGTGTTGGATATTGCATGAACCTGTGAAGGACGAAATGTCACTGCCTAACTGTCAAAGCAGCTTACTATGACGTTGGTTTTAAGGTACCAAGTTGGTGGGGGGGTGGGTGGTAGTAGGTGGGGGTCGGTAATTGAGACCAGCCAGGTAGGTGTGAATGCCAGCATATACAAAGTGGCACACAAATACCCAGACTTTGAAGTATTTGCATAGCAAACTGATTCGAGGAATGAAATGAATGAGGTTGCATATACCTGTCAATCTTAGCTCAGGATGTCAGTTTTAGGTGTCTTCACAAGACATCACTAAACATTTGCCATTTTTTTGACAGGACGTGTGAAACATGAAACCTCTCCGAATACCAATGTATTAGACCTCTTCCCCAACTTAATAACTTTACCTTATGGATTTGTTTCAAACGATGACATAGGGCTCTTCAAAGTGTTGTATCACTGTTTTTTACATTTTTCAGGTATGGCTATAAAATTTAATTCTTATTCTGCCATAATTGTTATATAGTTATTCGAAGCAGAGTTCACCTTTATCGTAGTGAAGATATCATCTTACCAAAGTATATCCAGTGCTGACTAATACATGCACGTATTTATATTTAACTGAAAACACACACACGCAAACATATAACATATATGTACTCAAGAAAATATATACGTATGTGTGTGTGCGATCGCATGCTCAGGCGGTGAATGCCAGTGTTTGTACGTGATATGAATATGTCCACACGCATACAAGAAGTGTAAAAGGAAAGCAGAATAAAATCCTCTCCTTAACCCTTCTTGACTGTCACTGCAATCGTAATCCGCCGTTCAGAACACTCGCGGTCGCTTAGCCAATCGAACGTATCTTATCTGACACTGATAATGAATGATCAAATCCCTTTTTCTAAAGGCATTACCTCCCAGGCTTTTATGGCTGTTATCACCCTTCGTATGCTTACATAGCACCAGTAGATTAATAAACATTATGCAATGTTATGAGTCAAAGGGTAAGTGTAAACATTTCACTGTGTGTGGCTGCGTCTCCATCACCAGCGATACTACGAATAGTCGATAGTTCTCTGCTGCAATTCTTGACTTTTATCATTTATTTGTTTGCGAACCGGTAAGGGGTCACGCGGTGCACGCTTCTATTCATCTGATACTTGACTTGGGACTTTTAACTTGTTTGTTGCTTGAGCAGTTTTATTGGGCTGCTGTCCAGTCTTTCTTACTGCAGGGGGGTTTGGCGAGCGAAGTGAGCCTAATCAGCAAAACAAATGAATCGAAGGGCTGCACAGTACACCTGAGCAACCTTGCTCCAACTACCAGTATATGTATGCAATTTTTCCATTTATACACTTAGACAAAAACTCCGACCCTTATTTGGTTCTCACTTACCCTGGGTCCAAGATTTCAACAAACTTAAATCTACACTATATCAGGAAGATTGCTCAAGATTAGTAAACTGAAGCCCTCCTGTTCTTGGGAAATTGATTATCTAAAAATTTTTCGACGAATCCCTAAGTAAAACTTAAGCGCTTATGTGGCTCCACCTGGCCTCTGGGCCTTGCTTGGAACACATTTGAAGCTTTCGCTCAAGTTTTCGCTTACTACTTTGTTTGTTGTTGTTGATTAGGGGTGTAGGTAAGATCTATGGAAGAGCCTAAAAAGTTCTGAAAAAGATGTTTCATATTGAGTTAAAAATACAGGAATTTTAGAATATTGATATTTGAGATGAAATTTAGGATATGATATTTGAGATGAATTTTTAGGATGATGAATATATAGATGTATTTTTTAGAATGAAAATGCAAAAAGTAAATAATGTGCATGTTAAACAGTACAGAAAAATGATATCTAAAAAATTATAGTTACAGCTATTTATTTTAATTTTTGTTGGTGAAACAAGGCTCCATTTGACCGTAGATTTTACCACGTTTTAATTTACGTTAAAAGTCAGGCATATAATGTTTACAACTTATGCATGAGGGGAAAATCTACCACGAATCCCGAGTAAGCTGGAGTTCGGATCATGCCTTGTTAAATTTCAGGCCCACTAGTTTCAGAGAGGGCGATTTTTAAAAGGCCAACGCTATTGTCGCTATTTTTCAAATATCTCTCCTTGTCTGGGACATGATCTTCACATTTGGACAATTTGAATTCTCTGCCGTAAACGTTTCGTGACATCAACGGCATACGTACACGCACAGGAACACAAAAAAAACACCGACATAAAATATTCACATTATATATATATATACATATAGTATATATATTATATATGTATATAAATATACATATTATGTATGTATATACACACACTATATAACTATATAATATACAACACGTAGTCAGCAGGTCTACTTGTCATTTGAGAAATGAAAATTATAGTGACCATCGGCTGGCAATGGCGGGCATGAAGGAAAATTATGAAACAACTGCATTATTAGTGTAATGGAATTTATGTTATGATAATGAAATAAAAAGAAATAATGTTGAAGATTTGAGCACCACAATGAAAATAAAATAATATAAAGTATCAATGCTGATCATTTGATTACCAAAATCAAATTAGAATAATATAAAGATTTAGAATTGCATTTCTGCATAGAATTACACCAATAGGTATCGACGGTGTCTCTTGCGAGCAAAATCACTCACTAGCTCTTCCAAATCAAATGGCTTAACCATATGTTTTTTCTGTGGCTATCAACAAGTAAGATAGCCGGTCATCCCCAGTTGTTGTTCGCAGGTAGTCCTTTTACATATTTTAACAAAAAAAGAAAAAAACTCTCATTTATAGCAGTATGACTGAAATGGTAAGGAAAATTTTAAGGATAGTTAGCAGCCCAGAAAAGGCAACTGGTAATGTTTTTAGGGCAGAGTACACATCGATGAGGTCCTCTTGTTTCTTTTGTTCAAATGTTTGCAGAATGCATCTACGAAACCAAGAGGACTGTAACAATGTGTGCACTGTAATGCTTTGCGAACAAAGTTAGTTTTCCCTCATCAAGGAACTGCTTTGATTGACAGTCAAATGCAGAAAGAGACTGAAATAAATCTATGTTCACTGCTGAACCTGCGGCCAAATTCGGCAGTGCTCTTATCCTTATCTGGCAAATACAACTCGTCTTCAAATGCTGTTGTAGATTGATGTTCTGAGAAGATACCAATTGCCTTTATCGCTTTCCAAGTGTACTGGTTGTGAGATACTCTTTCAGCCTGTTTGATGTTTTTTGTATTCTCTTTCTGCAAGGTAATCCCAGAGTGGCACTTACCTCTGGTACATCTATTTCAAATTTTCTAGCAAACTCTTGTGCCTCATCATACAACTTCTCATATTCTCTGTTCTCATATTTACCAGATTTGTTGTTGTTGTTGTGATTATATCTAGTCGTAACAATAGATATGCCTTTCCTTTAAAGCTCCTCTGGCAGACAATTTGTTTGCACGAACAATTTCTCTGAAACAAACAGACAAACTGTAAATCTCCAAGAGTTCATTCTTGACTCTAGGCCAGATGCTTCCACAGAATCTTCATTACTTGCTCGGATAGGGAGATTAGTACTGCCAGAATAGCTTCATATCGAACATGAATGTTGTAAATACTCCTGTACCAACAGAACCATCTATTTGCAACTGTTCTTTTTAATACCAGTACCTGTTTTCCAAGCTCCTTCTGTGATTTAATAAAAAGCTCATGCCTTGAGTTGCTATTGAAATAAAGTTAAACAAAGTCTGTATGGTTGAGAAGAAATCTGCAAAGTCATCAAGGTTCTTTTTACAGTCAATGAGGACTAGACTGAGCCTATGTGCATAGCAATGTATGTAGATGGCATAGGGAACTTTCTTTGCTACATGAGCCTGAACTCCTGAAGCCCATCCACTCATAACCCTCGCCCCATCATAGCATTATGCTATGCAGTCTGACAGTTCTAATCCTAACTCGTCTAGCTTCTTCAGAATGAATATAGACATAGACAGACAGACAGATTCAACTTAACGTGATGACACATTTGAATTTTCAGTAGGAATAATGGAAAACCAGCTGCTGTTATTTCTTGAGGTTTGGGTGAGGGGGAAAGTGAGCTTTGGTGGGGAGGGGAAGCAACTTGAGTCTTGGTGGGGGGTGGGGGGAGCCCCCACTATCCCCCCTAAATGACGCCCCTGTCTTGCTGAGTTTGCAGTTTGCTTTCAGAAACGAGGAAAGACTATGAAACAGAGAATTAGACTTTGGTCATATTTATGGTGTACCTGAGTCTCTTTGTTACCGTTTTTTTGTACACACACGCTGGCGCGCTGCGCACACACACACACACACACAAACACACACACACATATATATATATATATATATATATCCTTCCTTCTATCCATTTATTTTTATTGATTTTCGTTCTATTTGGCATATTTGTAAATCCTTATTACAAGTTGGTGAAAAGGTCTTCAGTTCCGAGACCTCCCAGTGCATGCTCAGAAGCTTAGTATTTGAAATGACCGTCTAATTGTCCTTTGCTGTCATCATTGTTTATAGTAACCAGAACCCAGCGTTACTTAACGTTACAGTGTGTTGCTTTATGGCAACACCCAACTTTCACTCAAGTTTTAAAAGAAAATACGAAAATGCTGCTATGCTGCTCGATGTATTTATTTATGCATTAATGGATAAAGGAAAATTTTGAAAGCAATTCTACATTGAAAATGCATTATTTACGTAGAAGCGTTTCTATACGTACAAACAGGCTTCCCACAATATGGGGGCCATAAGGCACCCTCAGTAATAAGGGGGCCAGCCCCCCCTGGGAATGAAGGCTCGAGGGTTTCCCAAAATATTAGGGGGCAGGACGCCTACGTCCTTTCGGCTTACCGAACCAGGGGAGAAGGATGTCCATGAGGCCTACCTACACCTCCGGCTGATAGCAGGGGGCCGCAGCTCCCTCTTTGGGAATTGAGGCCTAAAGGGTTAAAAAAGATGGACCTCTACTGCATTCAATCTAGTACCACCATGAGTTAACATAAATTACTTTTTAACATCAATATCAGAGTTTAACTATAGGCTGAGTTTTATCAAGGGCCGTTTAAAGGGGGCCACGTGAAGAAAATCTTTCCCGAGCAACTGTCGCAACATGTATGCGCCTGCCATTGTCCGGCGGGGCCTGACTGAGCTGGTCAGTGACTTAGTAGCATTAGTTGGGAAAAGGCGTACGTCCAGGTCATTTAGAGGTGAATCTGCGTTCGATAAAACGTCCAAAGGACAGGTACAGCTGCTAGTAGTATATCTATTTATCTGAATTTAAATGACGCATGGAGGTGTTGTTTGAGGGAACTTTTGGTCGTGTTTATCACAGAGGCTCTGAATAATCTAAATTTCCCTGCTCCTGACCCTCGTCTCGCCCTGCGATGTTTACCGTCCTCTCAATTTCCCTTCCTTCAAGATTAGTCTGCAATGAGAAACTTCAAAGGCTCTTTTAGAGTGAAAATCATTTGTTTTTGAAATTTTACAGGTTTATATCCACCATTGTTGATTTTCAAGTGCACTAAACCTAACTGGTAGTACGAAGACAGTTATGAGATTAATGTTTAATTGTATGAATACATTGTGCCATAAAAGCAGTAGATCTGTAAGAAAGTTAGCAAAGTGACCGGTAATAAAGGGAAACCCCTTTGAGCAATGCATTCATCCTCCTTTGTTGCTACGCAGATTGGATACAGGGAAAGCGCGCTGGTTGACCAAATGTCTAGCAAACCATATTGATAATAACGGTGGTTGATTAAAGCAGGCCGTCCTTTACTATCAGGATAAAAGGATATTTTTCTCAGCTGTGTCTGTTCTCTCGCATGTTGACTCTACTTCCAAAAAATGCCGTGACCTCCACTCCACGTTCCCCCTATCTTTTATCTTTGTAAGTGGCTCTCTCTCCCGTCTCCTTGACCTGCTTAGTGAAGATGTGTGCTTTCATTGAAGCTTCAAATGTAAATGAAAGGATTCATGTGATGTTGAGATTAGTTTTGGAGCCAGAGGACAGAAAAAGGGGTCATGGAAAGGTGTTCATTTATTGGATTCAAGAGGATCAAGAGCACGAAAATAGAGTCGTCGAAGGGTGGAGAAGTATTTTGATTAAGAGAGTTTCTGAGAAAATTGTCTCGACTCTTAAAACATCATCTGATATTTCTTAACTAATTTTGTCATAATCATAATATTGCAAGAGACATTTAATAAACATGAAAGGGTAGAGGACCTCAGAAACGCAAAGCCGGCTTTTAGGTTTGTCTATACGTTATGACCAGAGGAAAAATGAAAATATTTTTTTGGATCAAAAAACTAATGAGATTCCTAAATATAGTTGCGAAACTTGTAAAAGATGCCGAAGAAAACCCTAAATGAAAGAAAAACATTTACCGAGCTTTCAGGTACTTATGAGGGATGCATGCAGTATCAGTAGTTAACAATCAACAAGAAATTATATTGTTGTGTGTGTGTGTGTAGACAAATTTTTGACTGCTACAAACTATATTTAGTAGATCATGCAACACTCACATTAAATTCTCAGGTATTCAAACACTTCAACAATATTACCTGCGAGCCAGCTTCTATTTGCATAAGGCAAATAATGGTCCAGTTATTGTATATCAAAATGGTTCGAAAACAAACGCATAACTAATGTAAGAAAATAGAATCAGGGGCAAGATATGATATAATTAAAACCATAAATACCAACATTCTATGTTCGTTGTTCAAAGTCACTTATGTTTGATAAATATTTATATAATTTTAATTGCACCATCGTGCCAACAACATAACTCGTATGCGAATTCTGTTTGCGTTCTTACCAATCTAAACTCTTAGTATTTAAGGTACTTGATAGTGAATATACTCTGTTTCGAGTAATGGCCAGCTAACCTTTAACGACTGATTCATAATACTTTGGACCATGTTTGCGTGCGTGTTCTTTTGCCTCAGATTTATTTCCTCTTGATGAACCAACTAAACAATCACCGTGATTCATATATACACATTAATCTACAAATGTCCTTTAATATCTAATTCGCTCTACCTCGGAATTAATATATTTTCACATATGTTAACCGAAGGGGAATTTTTTAGTTGATAATAATTTCGTCGGCTCCCGGGCGCGAACCTAGGAATCAAGAAATCAGGACGTACAGTGAAGCGTCTTTAACCACACATTTGTAGCTTAATGCCTTTATATATATATATATATATATATATATATATATATAATATATATATATAATATTATATAATATATACATACATACATACATATATAGATATAATATATATATATATATATATAATATATATATATCTATATATTTTATATAAAAAATATACTAATATATATATAGTACTATCGATATATATAATAGAATATATATATACATAAATACATACATAATAGATATATACCATGTATATGTATATTTGTCTATAAAAATACTTCTTGTTTATATGTTCATGATATCTTCTGCCCCACCGTAATCCGGTAATTTCCTCCTGAATACATGAACAAATCAAGCTTTTATAACTATCCATATTAACATCCATAACTCCATCTTTATGGCTTTCATTTACCGCCATAACCTTAATCTTACTCACATTAATTCTCAACTTTCTTTTCTCTTGAATACTTATTGTTTACTGTCCCCAATCAAGACTGTAGCATGAGCAAATATCTAGTTCATTCTTTATGATTCATTGTTTTCCCCCAACTTTGCGCCTGAATCTAAAAAAAAAAAAAATCTTTTTAACATCCGTCTGATTTTATAAACAATCGAACTTTCTGTACAGCGTATAATGCTGCACGGCCCATGAAACTTTCAGCCACGGCTCGGTGGTGGCATGTGTAAAGGTGCCATGCGCAGAGTCATGGCTAAATTTAACCTTAAATTGTATAAAAACTACTGAAGCCAAAGGTTTGCAATTTGGTATGTTTGAAGATTGGAGGGTGTATGATCAGTATACCAATCTGCAGCTCTCTAGCCTCAGTAGTTTTTAAGATCGAAGGGCGAACAGAAAAAGTGCAGACGGACAGACAGAGCCTTCTTAGTAGTTTTCTTTTGCAAAAAACTATAAGGGCAATTCATTTGTCATCTAGTCAATTCCGCTATTCTAGTCTTCTTCAGGTGCAGCAGGATGGGTACAGAAATTGGGGATGAGTTCGAAACTGTATGAAAGCAAAAGTTAGAATATACCAAAGAATTGTTAAGCCAACTTCTCATTAGCGACGTGAAGTGTTGCTTTAAATACAAATGAAAGATGGAAGGTTACAACTGTTGAAGAGACTTTTCGTGATGTAGTATGTGGTGTAACAAGAATTGAAAGTGTGAGGAATGTGGCGATGTATAGGAATAGTAAAAAGGTTACTTTAGAAGAAACTGTGGATAAGTGTGTTTTGAGATGGTTTTTTCATAAAGAAAGACTGGCAGTCAATAATTAATGAGAGACGTTTAGCACAGAATTGCTAGGATAGCTAAGGAACAGAGGACCCACAAAGTGATAAATAAAAGAAATGAAAGAGTTATTGGAGAAAGTGTTGTAATATCCTGAAAACGCAAGAGTAATGGCAGCATAAAAGTGAATTGTGTAATGGGTTCTGCATGATGTTGATGAGTCTATTGTGTAGTTGGGAAAAGTTGCAAATGTTGTGGAAGATTTCTGCACAGGTGATTTCAACTGAGCAGTGGAAGGAAGTGCTACTTTTACTGTTGTTTTCTTGCCAGCAAGGAATCAGAGGAATTTATTTCTAGTGATAGAAATTCATTTCTCGATGTGGTTCGGATCCCACAATAAGCTGTATGTCTCGTTGCTAAGTAACCAATTGGTTGCTAGCCACATAGAAATATCTAATCCTTCGGGCCAGCCATGGGAGAGCTGTTAATCACCTCTGTGGTCTTGTTAAACCAAGATATACTTAACTTTTAACCGTTGTTTTCTTTACGCTAAAGCCACCCACTGCTATGGGAAACAACTTGTGTTGACGAAACATTACACACAGACACACACACACACACACACACACACACACACACACACACATACTGCTACCAACCTTGATTTTCATCTGTTCTGTTTCACCTCTTTCTTTTAGTTCTACCAACATAAGTTCGAATAGACTTTGTAAATGCATATACAAGTCAGTGATTTTATAATTTTACTCTCCATATTAGCAGAGATTACCCAGTTTTCTGATTCCATTTTACCTAATAACTTCTTGTTGTTCCTAATTACTCTCGGATTCGCTTCTTCCAAGAGTCCTTCGACTTATTTCATGAGTCTCTGAGGTTTTCCTTCGCTGTTCCCAATCAACGAAGTTCCTATTTTGGGATACGCAGGAGGGAAGGCTGAGATCAAGGGCAGGGCAACTGGGATTATTCAGCTTCCCGGGGGCAGACTCAAAGAAAAGTTGCCTTAAATATTGTCATTTGAAGCCATTCAAGTATTAAGGCTTAAGAGAGGAACAATGAAGTGAGGAACGCTTAAAATTCTAAATATTAAATAAGTTCAGTTTCGTTATCTGTTACTGCACGGGATTCTGTCCGCTCGTGTGCTTGTACGAAACTGTTTGTAAGAAATGCATTAATGGACAGAATAACAGGTTCCAATACATGCGCAGCTGCATATGAGATGTGGGATGGAAGCAAGTCACATTTGGGACAATTATTATTAATATAATAATAATAATCGTGAACTTTAAAACTGGTTTTATATAACTAAAATTTTAGGTTACGCGTTAAACTTGGGTAGTCTACCATTGTGCAAAACGCTTCTTAGAAGTAGAAAGGGCTGTTGAAATGGAGGAAATTGTATACAGGAAAAATGGAAGTAATAGTAGAACAAGATCGGATTTTCCAACGGAAACAAATAAAACGAAAATACTCAAATGACAGGAAATCTATATATAGTAGGCACGCATGCAAATCTCGTTGTAGATGCAATTTCCTAATTTGAGTTTCCCAATTTAAAAAAAATGCCTTTGCATTCAATAAATAAAAATATGTTTTTGAACATTAATTAAGCTGGAATTTAGCTTAATCTATCCGTTACAGTTCAGCAAGTCAGCTTTGTACATTTATAACGATTTTGTTTTTCGTTTCGAGGGAACGGTGACATCAAATAACGAACGAGGGAAAGATAAAAAAAAATATTAATTATAGGACCGATAACTACTTCTGTTATAAGGAATGGAACAGTATGGTAATATTTATTTTTGCATATAAATCGTCATTACTATTCGATACCTGGAAAACAGAACTTGAAATATTTATGGAAAGTGCTTAATAATAAAGCCCTTTAACCTAAATGCAGTTTCAATCCGAACTGGGCTTATATTTTGTTCCCTATTCTGATATGCTGCAAACGTACATTGATAAATTTCTACATTATAAGTTCTATGAAGAAATTATATTGTTACTTTGCCCACGTGGGTAGTGTACACTCCAATTAAACATAAGGCTTCACACACAGTGAATCTTGAGTCTAATGATTGTCGATGTACTCACTACAATTCCAGTGTAAATACATAAAGTAAATACATAGCGCTGCATTATATACTATACATAGTTTTGTAAAGGAAATTAATTGTCATAATTTGAATATGAGTCAAGGCATGTACTATAAACGTGACCTTATAATCTCAAGAGAAATTGCAGTTTTTGATTTTAGACGGTTTAGGGGACGGTATTATATATATATATATATATGTATATATATATATATATATATATATATATATATATGTATATATTATCTATATATATATATGTGTGTGTGTGTGTGTGTGTATATATATACTATATATATATATATATATATATATATATATATATATATATATATATATACACACATATATAATATATATATATATATATATATGTATAATTATCTTGATACACAGATTTTACTCATGTATCCAATGGACAAGGGTCCATTTTATTTTATCCAAAAATAATTCCGCTCCCCTTTTGGCTGCTTTGGCGCTCCGAAGGATAACTGCTAGAAATTTCTCATGAGTTTACGGAACATTAGCGCAAATAGGTTCCTCGTTGGAGTAATTTCGGGCACCATGACCCTTCTGTCAGTATGTTCACTTATCACGGGGATATTTTGCCAAGTTTAAAATTCCCTCTATTTCGCTGGAAATTGACGCTTCTCCACCCAATGCCAAGCAGAGACGAACAGCCTTCGTCAAATATAATGATGGCAGTCTAGCGCTTACAATGGAGGACGAGAGGTACAAACTGTTTATTCACTGCTGTGTCTGAAGTATTTGTTTACAGTTGATTTTGAAAGTATTTTGATTTATTTTTGTTATTTATTCATTTGTTTTTTGTGGAGTGACCGAAGGGCGGTCATTAACATTTCATTCATTAAGGTTATCCACAGTAAATATGATACGACGCGAAAATTTAGCTTTTGCAATTTTGTCATTTGCGATTAGAGTTCTGTTATGAAACTTTACAATACTGCTTATGTTCGGTATAAGTTATTTCCTTGTGCTGGCTTGAGATCAGGATTTCCTTCCCTTGTGAATAGAAACACATTGTTATATATATATATATATATATATATATATATATATATATATATATATATATGTGGTGTGTGTATCAAGAGTCACATGAGCACATATGACTGTAATTCCATTATGTATTTCATAGGCTTAATAAAGTATTTGTTTCTATCATCTATTGTTTGTTTTCATAAAATGCATTCGTTCATTTTTAACTCGACATTCACTCAATTCATGCTTGCCTCTACATGCATTCCTTCAATGACGAAAAGTATGTGAAATGAAAACTTATTCGTTATTCTCTGATCAAAACATACAAACGCAGCTTGATGGAAATCCATTTAATTTGGGCTATTAGCTCACTGACGATTTGATAAGGCTATCATTATTCTTCTTGCAGTGTTTGGCAGCTCTTTGTAGATCAACGGCTTAATTTTCTATTTTATGAGTCCTCTGCTATAGCGAATTAGTAATGCTTTTAGACTTCCCCAAGATCTTTGGTTCTTTAGTGAAAGGCCACCATCAAGTGCAGCCTTAAGGACTGGATTAGAACAAGTGGTGTGAAACTGCTGTGAATTGTAGTGGTTGTACCTTAAAACGAAACCCGGCGATGGGATACTTGTTCATACTGGGAAATTACTTCACAAAAAAGAAATCCCAAGATGACTGCAGTTTCTCCAGCATAATTGATTTCAAACTGCGCTGTTTAAATTTGTCTTTTATATTTCTAACAGCACTTTCATCTTCATAACTTTTGTTTCTTATTTGCTTTACATTTGATACTACCGAATTTATTTAGGTAAAATACTCCGTATTCAAGTGAGTAAACATAGTTAAGTGCTCATGATTCCAAATAGTGTTTCCTTATATAACAGTGTTAACAGTTATTGCTGAAATAAAGATAATTTTGTTGAGTTGGAAAAAGTAAAGGCTATTTAATTATGTCTAAGAAAACAACGGCATATCGGTAAAAAAGGAAAGAAAAAACAAGGGCACACAAAGTTGAAGATTTGGTATGATTAGATATAGAACGTAAAAATCTATCATGATAAAATCCGAT
The DNA here is from genome assembly GCF_015104395.2 of Macrobrachium nipponense. Classification (NCBI taxonomy): domain Eukaryota; kingdom Metazoa; phylum Arthropoda; class Malacostraca; order Decapoda; family Palaemonidae; genus Macrobrachium; species Macrobrachium nipponense. The sequence continues at coordinate 13,929,765 of NC_061096.1, forward strand.
TGGATCTTGTTTGACCTGCTACAGGTAACAGTACGGGAGACATGAACACAGCCACTCACCCTCCTGCAAACCTGTTTGTCCGCCCTAGGTGGGGGCTAGGTAGGTAGAGGATCGGGAGGGTAGGTGAGACAGCAGTGCCGAGATCCGAGCGCCAACAAGCTCGTCCATAATACTGACTTTAGCTCCTCTTTGGTCATTCGACTGATAGTACCTCATCGTAAGAGTTTGCTCAAATATCTTTCGTTGCCTCCACCTAGCAGTTGTTATTTCCGTCTCCTTACATGTATAATAAGACTCAGTGTTACCTCGTTTGACTCAATATGTCTGGTATTTGCGCGAAGGTGAGGGAGAATGTTTCGCTGCTATCGCCTCTTCTCTCGGGTGGACCATGACAATGAGTCACATTGTCTTGGATAACACTCGCATGATTCTACTTGAGGAGAGGTGGAGAGAAATTACGTGACTTGATCAGGATGAATGAGAGTCAGAGAGAGAGGATTGGTGTAGGAACTGCTGGAAATGGAGACGTGCGCAGAGCAAGTTAACTTGCAAATAGACAGATGATAGACTCGCTACATGACCTTGGGGAGGAAGACACAAACTGGTAATTTAATAAGATCACTGTATTAGACTGCTAGATAATTTTCACAAAAGTTGTAAAAGTTTGGAGTTATGGCTTTTATAAAGTTTTAAGTAATGCCATAAAGCAGTAATAAAGATAAACTTCTTTATATGTCTTCCTAGAGCCGTTCTGTCGTATGTATTTGTGAATAAAATTTCAACTGTTGCTCTTAGATTTGGCGACGCATCATGTATGGTAATATACATATCATATATATATATATATATATATATATATATATATATATATATATATATATTCAATATTAAGATGTTTGCTTTACAAGAGGATTGACTCCCGAGAAAACAAGATATACGTAAATTGCTGAAACATAGATGAACCATTTGAGCTGAAAACTCCACCTCAGTAGTTACTTTATACATATGAACAGACAACTGAAGAGCAGCACGTTGAGCCCCTCACACAGAATGCTTCAGTCACCTCAGTCTCGCATCCACTTTCCCGCTCTCTGGATACATTGTTCTTCCATTTCGGTCACTCTTTCAGACCTTTCTACCCCTTTCTACATCCATTCTTCCACGTGACTAAATCATCTAGTCACTACACTCTTATCTTTCCTTTCTCCTATGCTAACTCCTACATATCTCCATATCCTTTCTATTCTTGTTATGCCTCATACACGATGTATATAGTTTATCTTTTCAACTTCAAGAATCTTTCACTTGAATTCAACATCCTCACTTCAGTTATTTACATGTAGATGTATTATATAATGTATATAAGTATTACATTCTGTGGTGGAGAAATGTATCGAGTTCTCATTTTGAAGGCAGGTTCTGATTTAGGGTGATAAATTGCTCATTATATGTACGGTACAAAGAGTAGGTAACAGAAAGAGATGGCTGGACTGGTGGTAGGTAAGGAGGTCTTGTAGTAAACAAGAATGAGTGTTAGTTAATAAAGCATTAGTGAAAATTCTTGGTTGATGGAGATGCTCTATAGGGTTTCAATAAAAGATGTGTGAATAGAGTAATATCTGATTACTCTCTGGTGAAAATGAAAGTTGAATTAGGTGAAAGATTTAGTAGGAGAGGAAGTGGTAAAAATGTCTTCTTGAGTATGATTAAGGGGAGTGATTGATAGAACACACGGGGAATAGCATAGAGGTTGGATGAAAATTGTGCTAAGATCGAAGACAATGAAGTTAAATGTGTATACAAGGACAATTAAAGATTCACAATGGGCAACAGAGCAGGAACGGTGTGTTTATGGGTACAGGAGATTTAGGAAGAGGAATTGAAAGAATAATCGATGGAATGAGCACATGAGAGATGAAGATAGAAAATAGATATTTTTCCAGTCGCTGTTGTGTAAAATGACCAGTGAAATGAGAGGTTAAATCTGAGCAAGTACTTTGAAAGTAAGTTAAAAGGAAAGTGCTTTCGTTCGGTAGTTAAAGTGTGGAGTTCCCTCCACGGAGATTCATCCGTGATTCATTGATTTAAATGTGGATGTGACCATGACCATTGTCTTGCTTTTGTCTGTGGATCCACCATTCAGGGGAAAGTGCTTATTGTTGAGAGAAAAGTATTCGTTTATTTATTCGAATATACAGGTCTATAACTAAATGTCACGAAAGTTATCACGTCTTTTATTCATCTCTGCTTGCAAATTCTCCGAATATAAGCCGTTATAAATGTTCAGCTTTAGCTAAGCCAAAGCCAAGAAATTACCATGCAGAGATCTGTAAAACTTTTCTATTAAAATTACAACAAATTAATTTTTTTAATATTCGGAATATATATTGGGAAATGAATTACTAGAACACGTACAGTAAGTTCAATTCATATTACAAAAGTTATATGCATTTTTATTTAATCAAAAGAAAAATGCGATTTATTGCGGATCGAATGAAACCGGGAAACTACATTTAGAACTGGATTTGCATCTGATCACAATACGCGTCGTTTTCTTCCTTTTTTCACAGCATTCTCTTCTCTTTGCCGGTTATTGTGATTTGGTGTGACGTACACTTTTTGTAGTTGAATTGTTTCCGTCTAGAATACGGAAATTCGTCGCTCAAAGAATAGTTCTCCTTAGCTTTTAATTCATGTAGTAAATAAAGCAATCACAGTGACTAGCTGCTCGGAGCGGTGCCGATCGATATACGTATGGGTCGTTGTGCGCACAGCCTTTGGCCTCGCGTAGACATCTGGTGGCCGTGCAGCGCAATGTGGGTCTTGTTGTTGATTATGTTGCGCTTAGCAATTCGCATAATTCCGATTTGCATTCAAGGTGTGACATTCCCAAATTAAACAGGCATTGACCTCACACCATTTTCCAAGACATGACTGTCAAGTATCATATTCTTCCACCACCTGTAAAGCATGATAACTTTCAAAGGTATATGCTAATGACTCATTTAAATCTATTTCTTCTTCACTTTAACTTACATATATGTTAGTCAAACTTTAGGTGGTACTTTATATGTTAGTAAACATTAGGTGGTACTTTATATGTTAGTAAAACATTAGGTGGTTCCAGTCACTATCTATAAAATCTCGGATGGACGTTGATGGCACCTTTCCAGTTAATAATTTTCTATGGATTTTTTAATCGTCAGTATGTATTTGGAAAAGCAAATGTCAAATCATGTAGAACAAAACACTTCTTTGTATAAGTAGTTTATCAGGCCAGAGGTTTTAGAATCAACACTGTTCTATCCCCAGTGGAGAATGAATATGTTTAGCAAACCAGGCGTGTATATGTATAACGTTGTAAAGATTTAGAGTTATCTAATTAGTAGCCAGGAATGGGAATTAGCAGGAATAATAAAGTAAGTTGGAATATTGATTGAAGTGCTGGACTGGAGACTCATCATGTTGATTCCGTTCAGTCAGCGGATTGGAATGAGGATTATGGCATCGCATTGATCATTGGAGATGATAAATGGTGCTTCATTTTGGGTAATGCGACTAAGTTTTCTTATTGAGCGTTGATTGAGTTTTTGTTCTATGGTCTGCTAGACTTCCAGAATCGATAGGTGTCCTATGTGTCTTTCCTATTTTTGTCTTCTGTCATCGCTGCTAATAGTTTGATTGCAAGGCAGCCATTTTTTGTCATGACAGTAAGTAGGGCATGATCACCATCCTGAAAGTAAATAGTCAGTCTCCTTGACATGCTACTTCTGATCAACACATATGTGAAACTTGAAGTCTTCCATCCCTCACTTTGCTATTTTGTTTATATAATAGGTATGTCCTTTGGATCTTGATGGGGGTAATTGTTTTCTTGCAGAGAAAATGTGACGTATTTTGCAGCTAGTAATATACAGTGGTATATATGTCTTTAATATATACCAGTGTATCTATGAATGGGGATGGATGCTAGTATTTATGATGTCTATACACGCATCGTCTTGTAGGACATGTATAATCCCTTGGCCTTCATCATTATTAGTTTGCTAGCCGATTATATGATTGCTGTCCCTCCTGTCTATTATCTTCCCTGGTGATCTTCTCGATTTTGTTGCTTAAGAAACCAATATTCTTAAAATGTTGGATGATCCTATTTTGTGTTTTATGAGGAGTGTGCCAGTTGCTATAGTGGTACAGTACCCAGTAGATGTTTACACCAGTGGTAAAGTTTAACTACTGGGAGTGAGTGTTGAGTCTGCTGGGGTTTTCAAGACTGCTTTGAGTTGGTAGCCTTCATGTCTATTTTAGTTTTGAATTTGATGTCACGGTGGCTCAATAGGAGCTCAAGAAATGCAAAACAGTCGTTGTTTCTCCTTTGCGTTTGAAGTGAAGAAAGATTTGGCCTCAATTTCATCCTTGAGGCATCTTAGGGATTCTTCATCAGTGATCATCATGAAGTTACCATCGACATATTGACAGTAGATGGCAGAGGTGTTCATTTTGCTGAGGAGCACTTCCTCAAATGTGAGGTTAAGGGTTGTTTTAATGGGAACAATCATTTGCCCTTGGTGGGTTGGTGCCTCCTTACCTATTCGTGTTTTTTCTTTGTGGGGCAAGTTTACGTTTGTGATCTTGCCTTGGACAGAGGCAGTCAGGTCCATGGTGGCAACAAGTCTGGTTTATTTCAGAATGTACCCCATAAAGAAGTTCACGTAGTTCAATATGTTGGCGCATCATGTCCATGGCTGTATCTAAAGTGTACTTCTTATACAGATGTCATAAAAGGTCACGAGGGTCTCTTTTTGGATGTTGATGTAATGGATAGGTCTTCATAATATACCCTTATTAATGTAGAAGATAGTTCTGTGAACAGATGCTTTCATAAAGAGGGACTCTACATTAGGATAAGCTTCGGTGCCACCAGTACTCTTGCTGTGGATCTGTTTAAGAAATTCTCTAGAAAAAAAAATGATGACGTTGGGGAGGATGAATGTTATTAGGAAATGTTCCAACTTCTTTACCCGGTGATAGGTAGGGATAGAGAACAAACTAATTATAGGGTGAAATAGGCTTCCTACATTAAGGGCTTAACATTTCTTTTTAGATAACCCCCATTGTCTAAGGAGTTTGATGCCATTGTTGTGGCTAGTAGCTTCAAAACCAAAGTATACACGAAGGATGTCAATTATGGTTACTATTTTAACAATGCTAGTAAATGCCCTCATTCATCTAGAATCTGCCCTTGGTGCACACATCCTCCAAACCCTATCCCATTACAATAGTTTGCCTGCTCTGCATAAATCATTTGAAAAGGTCTTGTATAATGGCTTCTCAAATATCACCATTCAGAAGGTCAAGGGGAATATTATACACCAGAATTATAGCTGCTATGTTTAGGCAACCACGACCTTACTGTCCCTGTGAGCTAAGGACTGGGGCCTTTGGGGAGCCCAGAGATCTACCTGCTGAGTTATCAGCAACATCTGCTTGGTTCTCCCTAGTTCTGACTTGCTAGGAGATGGGGATCAGGGCTTCCCCATTTTTTCTGCTGTATATTGGTAGCCTTTCAGCCTTTGCAAGTCAGTTGCACAGCAACCAGTAACAGTAAATAATGCATGGTAAATTTTTGCTATCAGGATCAAATGATGATGTTGCTATTTTCCTTTCACCATTAATAAAAAGATGTAATATGTGCAGACCAGGTCACCATTCGCAGAGCCGAGCTTCAAAGGGCCAAGCTGATATATGAACAGAACTGCCAAAATGAATAATGTAAGATCCGCCCAGTTTCTTGTTTGGATGACTAGAACTTTCCCGTTAGGGAGACTTACAAGCCTTTTTCAGGATAATGTCATGATTAGGCACTACTGTGACAAGCACAACCTCTGTCTCACAAGAGAACGCAGTACTCGAATGCAAAAGAAATGAGGGAAACCCTTCCATTCTCCAAGCTTATTTGTCAAATATAAAATGCTTTTTAATAATCCTATATTCAAGGGAAGGAACTCACACAGTGGAACACCTCTACAACCATCAGTTAGCCTCCAAAAATCAGCTTGAATGTTGTAGCCCTACTCCTCTCTGCAGACTGACTAATTTTTTAAATGACTACTGAAAGTCTTAGTTTAGATTGATATATAATAGTCTGTATTTTGACAGACCATTGAGGAATGATGTTTGGGCTCATTCTGTTTCTCTTTAAGACGAAACTCAACAAATATTTCCCTGTAGCATCGGAAACGGCCTAAACCGTATAAGCGATAGATAATGTTTGTTTATTTTCAATTTATACATTTTCGTTCGGTTGTGTTGACGAATGACGTTAGGAAAGAAAGGTGATATAGTGAGTTCAGTTGTCAGATTTCTAAAAAAGCGCTCTGTAATGCTGCATTTTGCAAATTTGTACGGGCTAGGAAATTTGTTTAAGACTTTTGGCTACTTTTAATATCATGTAATGTATTTACTTTATCAATTCCCAGATGTCTCGTAAAGTAATTTTTTTTACAGCAGATGACACTGTTTCGCTATATATTGCCTTCTTGTCACATGATTTTCCACTTATATATATATATATATATATATATATGTATATATAGTATACACATATACATATATATATATATATATTTTTTTTTTTTTTTTTTTTTTTTTTTTTTTTTTTTTCTGGTTATCTTCATAGGCACGAAGATATGGTAATTCAATTGTATTCCACATAGGAAAATGAAAATGGTTTGTCTCAGAAAATGCCCAACAGTTTCGTCCTCCAATGGACCTCTTCTTGGGGCGTTTATTAAGGAAAGAGATAAAATTTGCAGTGTATGTAGCCAAGAAAGACCTAAAATTTGAAACATACTGTTACCAAAAACCATTTTCATTTTCCTATGTGGTATACAATTAAATACATACATACATACAGAATATATTGGTACCTTTATAACCAGGTACATGTATAATTATAATAACCACACTATTCTCCTAACATTTCGATTACTTCAGACTTATTAGATATGCTTGGCATTGCAAATGCTAAGGTTCAAGTGAAGAAATGTTGGCGTCCGGACAGGTTTCGAACTTGCACCCGGAAACATATTCCCCAACTGTAACCGAGTACTGAGACCTTCCCTGAAAAAAAGCGGGACGCCAGATCTTAAAATCTAACCATGCAATCTCCTCGAAAATAATGTCATTATGGTTCCCACACCCAAATTACCCACGTGACCTAAGTCGTAACTAAACTAACCTAACTCAGCTTAACCTGACCCAGGGGCATGCCCCCCCCCCCCCCGATTTAATAATAATTAAATCAATCAATAAAAGGGGAGGGGGGAGCTCGTGCAATACTAGTATACATCTCGGGAATTTGCCACTCGAACGAGGTTTTAGAAACCTGACCACGAAGAAGGGCGTAAGTATACTTCTGCTAATACGTACATACAAATGCCTGTCGAATTTATATATATATATATATATATATATATATATATATGTATATATATATATATATATAAATGTGTGTGTGTGTGTGTGTGTATGTGTGTTTCAAGTTGGATATTTTACCATGTAATAATGAAATATGTAAAATGACTTCGTGTTGACTTGCCATTTGAAAATACTCCGTAAGATATCGTACAGAATCGCGATTTCCTAATATTAGGACAGTTAAATCCCTGCCATTCTACTCCCCTTGTCACATCAGAGGGTCTCTTAATTTCCTCCGGAATGCTGATGAGACTAGTCAGTTCTTTACAAAATAATGGCCGTTTTTCTATCCGCGCTGAAGGATGATGGCGACGCTCCGTATCCTCATCACTCACTCCCTCTACTTCCCACCCTTGATGTCCTTTTTAAAGGCCAGTTTACACTATGACGTTTGCGGCGCCGCATAAGTCACCTCTACCAGGAAGTTACGGAAGTATCTTCAGCGAGCTTTCTGAAGAACGGCCTATTTTCAGAAAATACCTGATAATATCCCATATTCCATAGACACGGATAATGCTGATAAACATCTATGAGAAAACGAACTTCCTCTCGTTTCCATTCCATGTTACTAAAGTAGATTCACTTCACCCGTGCACTTCATGCCCAGCGCCGTTCCTTACGACGCTCATGATTGGCTGTTGATAAGCCAGTCACAGGGCTGGAAACTCAGTCTCTCTCGAGAGAGTTCATGCAGGCAACATTTATGTTCCAACATCTTTCAGACATTATAACTTTCATTACACCTCAGTTTTACTGCAGAAAAGGAGCGTTTCCCAATTTCATCACTAAACATCGTCAAGCCAATGATTTAAGGAGTATAATGATATAAGAATTATGTACTTCAGTCAGCTTTATGCTAAAATGTTTATAATGAAATATTATATGACCTTATTGAGATGATCAACTGTGGTAAAATCAACTCAGTGGTTTTGTAGTAACCATGGCAACAACTTGTCAACTCTGAACCTTTTTATTCCGGAAGGTTATCCTTTTAAAAAGCTACATAAAAAATGCCTACCAAATTTCATTTCTTTTTCTTTTTCCATTAAAGTCCCTGATATATACTATGCTAACTCGCGCTCACCCGTACACACAGTACACACGGTTGAAACGTAACGTGTGGACTATTCGTTAAAGATCAAAATTCAACGTTAGCCAATAGGACATCCGGCCTTGACATATACGCCGACCCTTGGTCTCGTAGATGAGGAGGAAGGGTTTACTTATTCACTCACCTCCTTCCTATTTCTCTGGCCATTAGGACTCCTTGGCTCTCCCGTCTCGCTCTTTATTGTAGACTCTTTGTCTTTGTATTATCGCAAATATTGATAATAATGCGACGTTTGATGTTTTTTCCTCTTTGGTTAGATCCTTCTTTTCGCGTGAAAAATAGTTCTCTTTTTTTCACTAAATGCATTTCCGTCCTCTCTCTTTCATGTCTACAAACAATTATGGCGATTAAACTATATGGAATTCAGCTTCACATATAGCTACTTATTTCTGAAGGCATGGATGCTAAGCAGATTGCTTTCGTTGCAGGAATACTCGAAAAACCTCCTTAAACAAACACCCCCCCCCCCTTTTTTTTGAGGGGGGTGGGGTTGTGGGGGAGGGCTAGCAGAACTGTCACTCGCCATAAAACTATCTCATTTTATATAGCATGTCTATTTTTATCATATCTGGGCTAAGAAATGGTGAATTAAGTGGGATAGTGGTAATCAACATAACAGTTTAAAAAATAAAGTTATGTACCTTGTGAAATTTCTTCTTACTTTTTCATCATTAATTTCTGGAAGCTGCAATGTTTGCGCCATACATTCACCAACCCAAGCACTATCCACACACAACATTTCTTTGATTATCCCATCTGTCAGTGACAATTTTTACGCCTGTGGTGCGAATAATAATAATGATATTATAATATGACGGCGAAGACTTTCAGTAAATTCTTTAAATGGAGGGTTCTAGGTGTCCTTCTAACATTTATAGGCCAGCCCTGTGAGAGCTCAGTGGTTTGGTAAAACTATTATTATTAATAATAATAATGATAATTCCATTTATAAACTTACTTACAAGGGGTATGCGCCTGTCTATCAAATGTTAAATAGGGATTAAATGTGGTTACTGCAGGATCTATCAGCGATGAACTTCTTTTGATGGAATGTTTATCGTTGCTAAGCATCTGACATCACTAATATATTAAGCGTCTGGTGCTAAGTAGTAATGTTTTGGCCAACCGTTGACTGCTGTCGTGTTTCTCACAGGCATCCCCATGTGAAAATTATCATTAACTACTATTGTTATCGTTAGAGCACAGTGCCTATGTAAAGGTACAATACAGTAAAGCATACAATTTTCTTATGTATAACAGTCATTAGAAAACTAATTAGAAATCATTTTTCTTGGCAGCGATTTAAGGCTTTGAGGTCGGACGAAGTTATATTAGCGTGTGTCTTGCTGTGAGGTGTGTCCCCATTTTGATCAGTAAAATACTGTGCCTTCCATATCTGATAAGATTGAATATTCAATGCAAATGAAAGCCACTCACAAGTAGTTTTATGATACTAGTGTTATATTTAGTTTTTAATAGGCGCCTTAAAGGCTTCTTAAGCCATATAGTTTGGTCTGTCATGATTATCTGTAACCTGTATTGTTATTGATTTATGCTGTCGAGTAAACATAAAATTATCTTTAAACAGAAAGACTATTCTCTCCTTTGTCTCTTCAGAGAGTCGATGAGATCTGCATTTTACTATTTTTTTTCTATTTTCCTTGCATCATATAAGACGGAGGACAGAAGGGCCACTGACTGACCTTCAACATGAGTCAGAGTGATCTATTCACTAACCTTCAATCCACTTTTGCGGAAGGAGGAACATTAGTAGGTCATGTCCAACGGGAGTTGGGTTCTGGGCTTGGAAACATGGGAACATTATATGCATACAAATATATATATATATATATATATATATATATATATATATATATATATATATATATATTTATATATATATATATATATATATATATTATATATATATATATGATATGTATTATATATATATATATCTATATATATCTTATATATATATATATATACAACCTTCCATTTCTGAGATATGATTGTAGGATGATACTGACGAGCCTGTGCTATTACATAATGTCGAGGGAATAATAATGAGCTTATAGAGTTTGGTAGTCTTCGCCGCTGACCCCTTAAATACCCAGCGAAACATAATCTATCGCAAAGATTCTACACTTTATTTTAAAATTAAAATTGTTATGCCATTTTCTCAGTGAACCTTTGTGTATCTGGGGGTTTATTGTAAACTGATAACCAGCTTTCTCAGTGCTGCAGTGCATGAAGGAAGAATAATTCTTTCCTCGGCAAATTAAACTGATAGCAAAGAAGTTCTAACCCTCTTCGAACAATTTTACCCTAAGCATATCATTCCAGCGGCTCTAATCTGAAGAGGAGTGGTAGGATGAAGGTTTAACTTCCATAGAAAGGTAGCATATATAAAAGGTGTCTCTTTTGTAAGACTGGAAAGAAATTGGGATGGGAACAGACTATTAGAGTTGATGGAGTGTATGAGATTGGGAATAAAACACCTCAGTGTCAATGAGATTTTGAACTTGGGCAAGATAACTGTTGAATGAAGCAGAAGTAGTACTATATGAGGTTGAAGTGCTGCTGTTGAGGCTTTGGTGAAGGTGCTTGAAGTGGCTGGGAACTGTTGGTGTCTATCAAAATAGATCTCTCCTGTAGTTAAAAGATGGCGGTAGCCAAAACTGCTGTTTTGCATTTCTCTGAAGGTACGCACAGATAGGTGTATTTGTATAAGTTTAAATCGTTATCTATTCTGCTATTTAGATGAATTTAAATCCATATCTGGCATTTCTATGAGCCTAAATCGTTATCTGCTCTGGTATTTATGTGAGGCTAAATCTATCTGTTTTGGTATTGATATGAGCCTAAATTTTATCTGTTCTGGTATTTATATAAGTCTAAATCGTTATCTGCTCTGGTATTTATATGAGTCTAAATCTTATCTGTTCTGGTATTTATATGAGTCTAAGTCGTTATCTATTCTGGTATTTATATGAGTCTAAATCATTATCTGATCTGGTATTTATATGAGTCTAAATCGTTATCTGCTCTGGTATGTATATAAGTCTAAATCTTATCTTTCCTGGCATTTATATGAGTCTAAATCTTGTCTGTTCTGGTATTTATATGAGTCTAAATCTTATCTGTTCTGGTATTTATATGAGTCTAAATCTTATCTGTTCTGGTATTTATATGAGTCTAAATCGTTACCTGTTCTGGTATTTATATGAGTCTAAATCGTTATCTGTTCTGGTATTTATATGAATCTAATCGTTATCTGTTCTGGTATCTATATGAGTCTAAATCGTTATCTGCTCTGGTATTTATAGGAGTCTAAATCGTTATCTGTTCTGGTATTTATATGAATCTAATCATTACCTGTTCTGGTATTTATATGAGTCTAAATCTTATCTGTTCTGGTATTTATATGAGTCTAAATCTTATCTGTTCTGGTATTTACATGAGTCTAAATCTTGTCTGTTCTGGTATTTATGAGTCTAAATCGTTATCTGGTCTTGTATTATATGAGTCTAAATCTTATCCGTTCTGGTATTGATATGAGTCTAAATCGTTATCTGGTCTTGTATTTATATGAGTCTAAATCTTATCCGTTCTGGTATTGATATGAGTCTAAATCGTTATCTATTCTGGTATTGATAAGAGCTCAAACCGTTAATTGCCTCGCTGTCGAACCTCTCAGTTCCAGAGGTCCTTTATTCCTCACATCATTGGACTGTGGAACAGCCTCCAAGAGGATGTCTTGTAGTTGATTCATACGAAATTCAAGCGAAGAAGCAAATCTTCTATTTACTTATTTATTAATTGTTAGTTTATCTGTTTTTCTAATAACTGATCTCTCTCTGTGTTACCGATTACCTTCTGTTATTTCTTTCGAATGAACACTATATTCTTTGGAAGTTTAAATTTCTAGTCAGTGGCCCCTGTGGGTATATTCCATATGAATCGGGTTCGTCTTCTGAATAATAATAATAATAATAATAATAATAATAATAATAATAATAATAATAATAATAATAATCTGTTCAGGAACTAACATCGCACAGCAGTGAGAGGCAATACCTACCAAAGTATGTGGGATGCTCACGTTCTATATTTTCAAAAAGTAATTTTCAACAATTCAAAAATTACACAAGAATCTAGTAAAGAAGCAAGATTGCCTTTCAAGGAATCAAGAGGAACAACAGTGATGGTGTTTTGGTAAAAGAAAATGTAATGTTCCTTTTCTCTGAAAATGTCAGTATAAATGTTATAAGTATTTTTAACAGTTCTGGACCACTTTTTCCACCCTAACCGGGAAACATACGATTTTTCTGAAAAATTAGACAATTTTGTCTCATATTTGTTTGTGTGTGTGTATATATATATATTATATATATATATATATATATATATATATATATATAATATGTACATTGTTATCAAGCTTACATCAAAGGTAATTTGTCTTATCTAAAAGGAAAAACCAAGGTATTTCAGGCTCCTCTTTTTAAGCACTAACCATCATCGTTGAGTCGGGTGAGGGATTTTTGTCGTAGATCTAATCTTAAACATCGAATGTTTTTATGTAGCATTACCCTCTCAGTTGCAAGAAACACCCAGCTGTTATAATTGCAAAAGAAAATAAGGTTAAAAAAAGAGAAAAATACAGTACAATTTTGTTCAAGAATTAATCTTTGAATACTTGTAATTGCTGAAGGATATGAGAGTACGTGCGCGCGCTATGTTAGCTCAACTTTTCTTTATAGAACTCCAGCTCCTACTGTTAAAATCTTAATAATGATTACAGTGAAATTGACAATTATTGTAATAATTCGGCTCCGTGACTATTTATTTCACAGTCAAGACCTAACTATGTTTCTTTGCTTCGTTTTTTATATTTTTGTATCATCGTGAGGTAGATGGTAGCATTAGGTTGAGATTGTATCGGACCTTTGCAATATAAAATCTCGAAGTCTTATAATGATCCGAGTTTATTCAGAGCAAGGAAAAAGAAAGCGAATAGTGACCCATAAAAAAAGAGCAACAATTTCCCCCTTGCCGCTTTCATTTTACCCGTGATGCATTGCTTTCCATCAGGGCCTCTCGTTCACTCACTTGGGGGTCGGGAAGAATCGTGTTGCCGTTAACTGTTTGCCAGTCAGGTGTTCGATGGTTTACGAGAGTTAATTAATAGGATTTCGTCGGCACCTGAGTCTTTTTTTTCCCTTTCCAATCATTTTCCGAAACGAAGTTTATTTCCTTTTTACGCGCCGTATTCCAAGGGTTACCTCTCTCTCTCTCTCTCTCGTTATTGGATTTTTACAAGAGTATATTGATGTTCTGGAAAATATTAAGTAAAGAAAATAATTTTTACGGCAAGAGTGTTTACACTGTGCTCGGCCCGATCCCTTTTATACGGTGTTGCTTCCTGAATAAATGTATTAATACATTGTAGCTTAATGTTATCTGATATCTAGAAAAAGTTTCTTAGTGTACTATAAAAGATTTTATAGATAAAGTAACGTTGGCATTGTGACTGAACACGCACTGTCATTGTACCGCAAGAGGAATGATCTCCACCTGAGATGAAATCTGAAATCTTGATCTCATCCTCAGCAGAAAAAATGTTCGTTTGCCAAACAAAAGTTTTTTAAAACATCCGCAAATCTAACCTTCCTCTTCTCTTCCATCCTTATGTGTCGTCTTGAATTGTGGTCTCTTATAGTGCTACTCCACCCCTCAGTTAAATGTACTCCCAACCTTGTATCCAATTGCTTTACGTCTCTCATTCCTGGTGATACAAGCGGTTTCCTTGAAGATTCTCTTCTTTCATCTACTCTTTTCTCTAACTAAGCTTATGTTGAAGGGAGATCCTGTAACTTTGCCGAATTCAGGCTCGTCACGATTATCCGTTTCCAAGACCCCTGCAAGTGCAGACGCTCGTACATTAAACCACTGTGCTCAATAAATACTATATATATATATATATATATATATATACTATATATTATATATATATATATATGATATATACATACATATATGTGTGTATGTATGTATTTGTATATATATATATATATATATATATATATATATATATATATATATATATATCTAATAAAAGGAGCCCATAAAAACACCAAAGTATAGAGAGAGAAATACTATATTTCAGAGACTGCTGTCTCCCTCTTCAGCAGTCTCTGAAATATAGTATTTCTCTCTCTATACTTTGGTGTTTTTATGGGCTCCTTTTATTATATATATATATATATATATATATATATATACATACATACATACATCATACATACATCATACATCCATACATACATACATACACACACACCCATATATATATTATACAACATACTACATACAACATACATACATACATACATACATACATACACACACACATATATATATATATCATACATATTACATACACACATATACACGCACACACACACACATATATATATATATATATATATATATATATATATATATATATATAATATAGATATATGTTATTGAGCACGTTTTATGAGATGGAATTCTGTTATAGTAGAACATTTTTACCATATATATATATATATATATATAGATATATGAAGGTATATATATATATATATATATATATATATATATATATATATATATATATAGATATATGAAGGTATATATATATATATATATATATATATACATGTGTATATATATATATATATATATATATATATATATATATACACACACTTATATATTGGAGGTGAATACTGTAGTGTTTTGCGGAAGGAAAACATACTGCATGGAAATATAGTATAAATGGAAACGTTAATGCAGTGCGCAAATATTCTTTAAAAGCAAAACATGCAAATGAAGAAGGAGGGATTATTGTGAAGATATGATGAATGCGGAGGATAAGAGAAAGGCAGAACTGAATAATATCTACGTTTGGAAGTCGTTAAAGTAAGATATTCAATAGCACGTTGAAGTGACTATCCAGGATTAATAACGGGAAAAATGGAAAGGTGGCAGAAGGTGCGTTTAATTCTTATTTATTATATGAGTGCGTAATGTTTGCATGAGGTTAAAAGCCCGAGAAAGTGGACCTAGCAAAAATTCTTCTGTTTATAAGGGAAGGTGATAATCATGTACGAAAGAATGTTGTTGACCCTACTTGTAAAAAGTATATTGCAATGTTATGATTTAGAGTGTAATACAGGTGACAGAAAGGTTGCTAGTTGAAGAGCATTTTAAGATGAGACAAGAAAAACGACATGTGGGAAACATTAAGTCAATAAAAATTTAAACAATTTTGAAAACCATTCATGGCGTACAGGAACCCAAGAGAAAGTACGACAGTTTTGTCGGATTCGCTGTGTGCTGTGCGGAAGGTGTTGGTGTGATGTACGGTGTAGATTACGAAGAAAATCTTTAGTTTTTATGTTGAGAGTGAAGCTTGTGTTGATCATCCACCCTCCTATCATCATACATACCAGATTGCAGCCGTCTAGCCTCGGTAGTTTTGATTTTATTTAAGGTTGGTTAAAGTTAGCCATGACCGTGCGTCTGGCACCGCTATAGGTGCCAACAACACTCGCGACCACCGGGCCGTGGCTGAAAGTTTGAAGGGCCACGGCATTATACGCTCTACAGAAAACTCGATTGCGCCGAAGAAAATTTGTCGCATTTGTTATTTGTGAAAGAGAGATTAATTTTTTATTTATTTTAGTCAAAGTTCATATAAGACAAGTGTCCACCATGTGGTATATTTTCACGATCTCAGTATCTTCATGGATGGAATGACTGAGAAGTTATAAATTTGTGTGATTAAAGAAACGATCGCGCATGATATTTAGTGACTGATCTTATATATTAGTAACAGTGACAGAGGCTACGGAAAATGGTGAAGAAATTTAAAGGCAGTTATGATAAGAGAAAGCGGAGTGTGAATATTTGCAAGAGTTAAGTAATCAGGGCAAACAAAAATCGGGAAAATTTGGAAATTAAAGTATGGATGGTAAAGTATAAAAGTGGTTGTTTGATTCAGAATTTAGGTGTAAGTGTCAATGGTTGATGGTGGAATGAAAGAATATGAGAATAATAGAATAGGTGAAGCAAGGAATCTACCAGGAGCTTTGGGAAATGTTTGCAGGATTAATAAGAGACTGTTTCGTGGAAGTAAAAGTTGTAATGTATGAAAGGATTGCTAAACCAACCCTTCTTTACCGAAATGAGAAGTGTTGATATAAACCAAGATGGCGCGGTAAAAAATATTTATGCAGTTGAAGACGGATTAGGGTTTCATTTTGTTGGTCACCCGAAGAGAATGAGGAAACGATAGGTTTGTTTAAATTTTCGATTCACAAGTGCTTGAAACCAGAGGGAGTGAGGTCCGAGGAAGTGATAGCTACTAGATGAAGGGAGATGTGTTAGAATAGACTATCCCTAGTACCCATGAGTGTGGTCATTATTATAAAGGTGAACTGTTCAGTGCGTTTTAGGGGCTCATCACGCTGTTGGTGATCCCTGCCTGTAGATGTATAGTGGAGGTGCTATAAAGTGTCATTTGTTGTTTTTGCAGCCGCCTCCCGACTGAAACATTTTCTCAGTGAATGGCCTTGTCTTAAGGGCCTTAAGAGAGACGAGAATAGCCAGTATTTCCTTAGACAAAGTCCTCCGGGAAGAATTTGTTTAGGATACCAGGGTTTTTTTTTTTCAGATTTGTACCAGAAGCAGGTCTTCCACAAAAGCTTTAGACATCTTATCATCATTTCCATAGTCGATTCAATCGATGATATCGGCTGCAATGACATTATATGTCACGATGCCAGAGAACCTAAAATCAATCAATCAATCAAATCTGTTAAAGAAATGACTTTTTAGTAATTAGGCAAGTG
>NC_061096.1:13954760-13984760 GCF_015104395.2 Macrobrachium nipponense
TAACATATATGTATATATATGTATGTATATATATATATATTATGGTATGTTATGTATACATATATATATATTATGTATGTATATATATACATATATATATACTATATATATATATATATAATATATATCAAAATAAGTATATATATACATAATATATATATATATATATATATATATATATAAATGATATATATATACCCATATATGTTATATATACAAAAATAACATATATGTATATATATGTGTGTATATATATACGTATACATACTATTTATATACACACACATACCGTTTGTATTTGCTGTTGTATACGTATCGGCATCGGAAATCAAAGTATTTTTAGCAACAATGAATTCCATTACTTACCAGACAACGTAGAAAAATGTAGTCCCTGCAGATGGATTTTGACTTTTGGTAATGTTTCTCTTTCATTTCCATCAGTTTTGTATTGCTTCTTTCTTCCATTCTTCACTTTCTTTCTTATTTATCTGTTTACTTCTTTTCTTTGTACTTTTCCTTTCTGTGGTCTCCTAGTGTTTTCTTATTTTGGTTTCCTATCGAAACAAGGCTATATATCTTTGCTTCTTTAAGAAGTATGTGTTGACAGAAACTTTTATTTCAGCTCAGTAATCATTAGTAAAGTAATATCTTTCCTTTCGACGGCAGTCTTATGTGACGAAGAATTGCCCTATTCCACTTTCCGATAAACGTTTAGTATATTTCAATTGACTGCAGATCTTTGACATGAGAAATTGCCAGTAAATATTGTTTTCATACAATAGAGCTGTTTTCTTTATTTGTAGCAGGCAAGAGTTTCCCTCTTTTCAGAATTCAGAATGACACACTTCCGATGAAAGGTCCGGGGCAAGATTTGCAAGACGTTTTAATCGAGTAACTGATGTCGCTTTCCCTTTCAGAAGAAATCACTTTCATTTTGAGCGTCCTCTCATTCAAATATACGATTTAAACCGACTGGATTAACTCATGGATATTTTAGAAACGATTTTTCAATTGTTTTCCACAGAGATCTTGCAGCCGTTGATACCCGCGGGATATAAAAAGGTACCTTGAACTCTTTCTAGCCGCTGACAGTCCGCCAACCTGTGTTCGAAGTCATATCACTTTCGATATGACGGAACGGAACATAATTCAGTTTCTTGTGTTTATTTTTTAGGTTAAGACCTTCTTGAACTTTTGCAAATTAGATTTTTCTTGTTCATGAATGGTTTGAACTTTAGTGTCTCGTAATGAATGTTCAAGTTCCAGTTTGTGTAATAGAAGAAAATCACTCCGTGATGACAAAATGTTGATATTAACGCACTTAATACCTTCCCTCAGGAAGGCAATGGAAGTCTTTGTCACACCATAGAAAGAAAACTGGATAATATGACTCGGCTCAAAACTGGAGGTATCGGTCTCCTCCTAACGAGTGGCAGAGTTCTCTATGGCGAACAGGTTACCAACGCCCGCTGGAGCAGACCCAAGGTTAATGTACGTTGCATAGCATTAGTAGTGGTTGCATCGATATCACGTGAACTGCATATCACGTGTTCATACCCTAGATGTAAATGGCTTAGAGCATAGTGATAGCGATTTTTCTCCGCACCATGGTGCCACGTGAAGAGTAATTTGGTTTAAATTTCATTTGATAATAATTATTCAAAATTTTAACGGCCATTTTTAAAAGACGGTTGCGTTTGCAGTGAAATACGTTCGCACAAATTGTACAGGTAATAACGCAGGCACAAATTGCAATTTTTCGTAAATTGAAGAAGGTTTCTTGTATTATTTACTGTAATAATTATTGGTCTTAAGATTATTTTGACATATAAGGCAGACATTTCGAGAATTCTTAAAAGTTTTCAAGAAGATAATTTAGGGATCTTTCTCGAGAATGTGCAAAGGGAGATTGATTTAGTCATTAACTCACTAATAATTCTTCAGCTGTATTATATATATATATATATATATATATATATATATATATATATATATATATATATATGTATATATATATATTTGTGTGTGTATATTAATATATATATATATATATATATATATATATATATATATGTATATATATATATAAAATTGTAATAGCCACAATACCCTCTTAACTTGTCAAATTCTTTGCATTTTTTTTTTTTTTTTTTTTTTTTTTTTGATACGTTTGTCACTACAAAGCCTTGAGATCTAACTTTCAAAGAAATATGAAGAAGTCATGATCTGGTAGGGGGACGAACCCACGGTTATGGTATCATGGGTTCGTTTCCTGCTAGCAGACATCATGATTTCTTCATATTTCTTTGAAAGTGGGAACTCAAGGCTTGTGGTGATAAGAGTATCCAAAAAAAAGAGCAAAGAATTTTAGAAGTTAATAGGGCATTGTGGCTCTTACATTTACATATGTATCTGGTAAAAATTACTATTAGATTCTACATATATACATATATATATATATATATATATATATATATATATATATATATATATATATATATCCGCTGCAGAAATCACATGATCAACTGATCTACCCAAGATTGTATGATTAAACTGCAAATAGCTAACAGTCCACAAAGTATTCTTTGCGCAATTAATGGTACTAAAACGGTTTTGGGGTTAGCTCGAAATACAAAAATTGTAAAAAAAATTATATCGGAAAATATTGATAATCTTTAATACCATATGAACCCAAATATATATCGTTGTCGTGTTTAGCTTTTTTGCATGGTTACATAATGTTTAGTGTTGCTAACCGGTATATTACTTCATGCCACAAGGTGAATCAGGTTGGGCGGAGACCTCTTATGACTGTCTTGGGTAGAACCAGTTTTGATTTACTGGCTACTCCTCATCCTGCAGCTATTTGTGGGAAAGTACGTGTGGGAGATGAGTTAAATGTCCATTTGTTTTTCTTTTATAAGAAGCTTCGTTTTCTTTAACGGCATTATCCGTTGTATTTTAAGACTTGCCTGCCATAATCTCTCTCTCTCTCTCTCTCTCTTTCTCTCTCTAAAATATTAAAACAATGTTTCTTACTTTTTGTTACCAAAGAACCATTTATTTAAGACAGTGTTAGGGAATAAATTATTATTGATCTTATAGATATGAGTCTTAATCTCATATATCGGCTAGCAATATTCAAATATAAAAGTATTAAAGTATGAGTATTATTGTGTGCTCTGTACCAACGAAAGAACTATGGAAGAAATACAAGATTTATTTTATGTAGAATTGGAAAATGGAATAGGAGTAAGAGTTAATAAGAACTGTTGTTTTTGGTATGAATGAAAACGTTACAAGGAATCATGAAGTTATGAAGGATGCAATTGGTAAGATAGGCTTTGAAGAGACTGCAAATGAAAATGTGGTGCAAATTTGTTTATTGCTGCAACTAATTTTGCAATTGGAGGTACTTTTTTCACGACAAATACTCTTGGAGTTCTCCAGATAGCAACCATGAAAACCTAATATTTTCCTTAGTTATTAACGGAGAGAGAAAGCTAACACTAAGGAATGTCAGGAGCTACAGAGGAGCAAATATATGCAATGATCCAAACATGTCATTGCTACATTAAAGCTGAAATTAAAAGCCTGACAGACAGTTGGCAGAGCATCTAGTTTGGTACAGCAAAGCTTCTTCAAGATGAACATCAAGAGGCTTATGCAAATGAATGTCCAAGTAGATTTGTGGTCCAGGAAACCATGTGTGAATAAGAACAGACAATCAGTGAGGACTGGTTTAAAATAATCGGGTATGTATATCAGTCTCCTAGGGAAGAAGTACAGGGTTGTGGGGAAACAAGACTGAAGTGTATATTATATATATATATATATATATATATATATATATATATGTGTGTGTGTGTGTGTGTGTGTGTGTGTGTGTGTGCGCGCGCGCGTCGTTTTAGCAACCCCGACGAAATTATGTTTGACTCATATACCTGAAAAAGTTACAGATTACAAGTTAGTGAAAAGAAGTGATGTTGGTCGTTGATGGACTAGTGAGAAACCGCTACAAATTAATCGTTGCTGACCCAGTGAAAGTAGATAGGTCTGAGAAGAAAATTAATAAACATTAACTGGTATTTACTGTTTAGAAATAAGCCGTGTATCGTTGCATCTGTATTTTCATATGTTCATACTTGTAAAGTCCTGTTAAAGAATTTACACATTTCTATCCTATATATATGCATAGATTCATCTGTTTTGTTGGCAGATGACTTATTTGAGCTTTCACTTTGTTTTGTTTTGGAGAAATAAATTAACCCAGTTTTACTAATATTCGGTTTTTTTACCATTCAAATTATGTAGACGACGTTAAAGCATTGGGAAATAGGGGCTGAGATTAATTTAGGGCACTCACTAGTTACAACAGTCATATATATATTTCATCGAATGACCCTACAGGAGATAAACCCGATAGGTCAGAAGAAACGTAACAGATGTTTAGAAGAGCATGAAATATCATTTGATGATCTCAGTAGTTACAGAGAAAATAGGAGCATAATGATGATCTCAGTATTTGAAGAGAAGAGAGAGATCATTATGCCGATGGAGCGATAATGTATCGCTTAAGACGAAATTGGAAACTTTCGTTAATGAAGAAAAATTGTGCCGAGGGGGATTCTCCAGTAGGGTGAGCAAGGCTCTTGGGTATTTCTCCCCTATACACCGGTATTAAGATGAATGACCCGGTGCTTTCTTTCTGCTCACGTACTCTCTACTTCTTCATTATCCTCTCAGTTCTTCTTGTCCCTCCACCAACTTGATTTACAGTTATGGCACGTAAACTTTTTATCCCGTGGCCACTTTGTCATTGCATTTAGCTTTGCATTTCAGTCTACAGCTGGTTTCTCCTTCTTTCTACCGATTCTGTTCTTCCGCATTTTTAGTGTTCATTACCCGCATTTGCCCCTGCAGTTGTCATTTTCAGTCATTCTCTTGTGTCTTCATCCGTGGCTCACCCTTCTTTTCATCCTCGTCATCCTTCATATTTCCAACTCCTTACACCGTCTTAATTATTCTTTTCGTAATCATCCTCGCCTTCTCTACGTCTACTACAATTCATTAGTCCTCACCTGTCCTTCAAAACCCTTTCCATCCTCACCTCTTCTGTTCTCTCCTTCCCTCTGCATCTCACCTCCATCTTGCACCATCTGCAAATGTATCAACTTCCTGGTAAGGTTCCTTCTGCGACTTCGGAATTGGGGGAGATACGAATGTTGCGCCTTCGTGTTTCATCTCCTTCGACCGATGAGGATCCTCTTTCAAAGGACCTATTTCCATATCTAATTAATACACGTTGCACCTCTGTTGACTTTAGGCATATGGCGGTTCGCCGTTGTAATAGTACTACAGGTTGGAAATGTGATACGTGGCGCGGCATTCTATTCATTTAAAAAGTTGTAGGTAGATCTAAAGTGATTACCTACAGATTAGGTAATACAGATATTTGTATCGTATATAGGTAGAGTAATTAAAGCAGGATCTTAGTCGTTCGGGAATTTTTGTAGTACTATAAGCAATAACTCAGACTATGGCTGGGATAAACGCATTTTAATTCTAGGAAACAACTGGAACCATCAAGGGGGAAAGGGCGTCAATAACCTCAGACAAGCACTGTGATTTTGTCTCGCCTAAACCCAATGAGACTGTAACGATACTACAGCCGTTTAACGCCGGTGATTCAAAGTCACAAAATTACAAAGAAAATAATCTAGTGCTGTGCCTGAATTTCGCTCTCTTCTAAGGATTGAGTTTAGAAAAGAAAATGAATAAAAAGAATTTGATTATTTTACTTAGAATTATAAGGCCACATTTGCATCGGAATTAACGCTGATATTACGATATAAAATTTGTTATATGTATATTACATGTTTATGTGTGTGAATTTCATCACATCACCATGATTCTTATGCTATAGGCATTAAGCTACAAATGTCCTTTATTATCTAATTCGCTCTATCTCTGAATTAATATATTTTCTATATGTTAACCGAATGGGGAATTTTTTAGTTGATAAGAAATTCGTCGGCTCACGGGCTCGAACCATGGAAAACAAGAATTCAGGACGCACAGTGACGTGCTTACCCACAAGGCTATCACGACAGGTGTAAGTTAATGTGTGCGCCTGTCACTTACAAATCTATCGCGCTCAGGTATTCATTGTTATGGTCGGCATCAACCCATCTCGGCCTTGATAGCTTTGTGGCGCGTTTGTTGCACATAGGCATATTATGAATTTTATCACATTACCGTGATTCATATACAAGCATTAAGCTACATGTCTCTTGTAATTAATATCTAATTCGCTCTACCTCGGAATAATACATTTTCATATATGTTAACCGAAGGTAGGTAAGCTTCACTATACGTCCTGAATTTGTAGCGTTATATTATATATATATATATATATATATATATATATAATATATATATACAATATATATAGACACACACACGACACGCCAAAATCCTGCCTTTATTCATATATATTTTGAAATATAGCTCGATTGTAGGTCATAGTAGCTCTGAAGGTGGATATGGATGAATGGCAGTGGAGAGACACCTAGCAGAGTAACAGTTTTTGTTTTTCATTTTAAACTGCTTTGAAAGGAAGGAAGGAACTGGAAATTGCAGGAAGCGGTTGCCAGAGAGTTACGGATGATACATTTGCATCAGCAGTTGATAAGAATAAGAGCTAAAGCTTAAAGTAACAAGGCTTGGACATGGAGAATCTATTTCATTTCATCACAGAGAGAAGAAAAACCGCTGGCACAAGTGTTACGAACTCCCTTTAGGAGGAAGTCGTAACTGGTTCTTTTATTTTAATCTTAAATCCAGTGACAAAAACAAATCAGTATGAGCGAGGAAAATCAGAAAGACACAGGCAAAAATTTCACAATATTTATTACACAATAAATATACGTACTCTGATGGCTCACAAAAAGTAATAAATATACAAAACACAAAAGGCCATCAAATAACTCAGAGAGTCACCTATAACTAAAGCTAAACCCTACTCATAGAGAAGAACCAAATCTTTAATCTTAATAAGGGACCCAAATAAATTTACCCACCACGCTAACCTATTACTAAATAGAAAGGAAAGAAGTGGAAGGACATACAAAAAGAAACAATAATCCTACCTAAGACATAACAATCTAAATCTTAATATACTATCAAACACTTTAGAAGACCATATAATTACACACTCTTTAAGGTGTAGCTAAAATACACACAGATTGGTCCTATGACACAGACCAGTACTAATACAGACCGAGTCCATATATCGCTCAAAAAAATGCAGTCACAGAACGTCACTCCCATCAGAAGAACTGCACTTCAAAACCGTTGGTGGATATACACACTTTAGTCTACGGCTCGCCAAAGATACAGGGGATGTTCATCTTACCTGAGAGAAGACACCCCACTTGCTCCAACAAGGCCACTCTGGTGCTGATACAGTGGATACATCATGAAAGACGAAAAAGGCTCTCGAGCCCAGAACCACACACAACTGCCAACGCAAGATTAAGCCAGTAGGCCACTTAAATCACAGTTGCACGTCGTACTCCCACATGTAGCTTCACATGCATAACTGCCTTTCACATTAAGAAGCAGCTCAATGACAGCAGATGTTTGTGTTCTCAAGAGAACGAGCGAAAATCTTCAGAATAGGACGTTATATATGTATAATCCACAACAGCAGCAGATCAGCAGCTCCAGAGTCCTCAACGGTCCTTGAACTAGACTCGAGAATACTTTGGGAGAGGTCACAAGTCACCTCTCCTTACCACACTCCCTAGTCACCATAAAGAAAAATAAACAGAGTTACAAATTTGGCAAGGAAGCAAAAACACTGAGGAAGGCCGCACTTCAAACTGCACTCAATAGATGGCACCACAAAACTTAAGCTTTTTTCAACCAAAGCAAATTAACATACATTTAACCAAATTTATACCACAACCGTAAACACACAAAATACCTAACTTAACTTAGTTTTACAAATTGCAAACAATAGAAAAATAAAAGCCATCAGTGCAAAAAGGCAAAACAATGAGATTTTACTTTAAAATTACGTTACGGCCTGACACCTTCCTCCTCAAAAAAAAAAAAAAAAAAAAAAAAAAACAAAAAAAAAAAAAAAAAAAAAAAAAAAATTGACTAAAACAGAAAATTAATTTTTTTTAACCTTAATACGAAAATTAATAAGTAAAAAAGAAGTACATGAAAAAGCAAAAACACTCACACTAGGACTACTTAATCTAACTGGCCCCCCCGCCCCCCCAAAAAAAAACAGGGAACTCCGGGATTGCACATAAAAGAAGCAAAAACAACCTTTTTATACATTAATAGCCTATACACCATCTGAAAAGAAAATGAGAAAATCAGGAACGGCATAACAGCCAACACTTCACATCCTAGAAAGTGCATCGGGGATTTTTTGTTGTCCACTCCTTTTATATGTTGGAAGACCAGGTTATATTCCTGAAGGAGAAGTGCCCATCGCAGAATCCTTTGATTCGCTCCCTTCATCTTATTTATGAACACCAGCGGGTTATGGTCCGTCAACACTTCAACCTGGAAAGAACTAGATAAATAAATGGAAAAATGGGATACGCTCTTCACCAGAGCCAAAGCTTCCTTCTCTATGGTCGAGTACTTTCTTTCAGCCGGGAGTAACTTTTTACTGAAATAAGATACAGGGTGCATTTCCCCCTCATCATCTCTCTGAAACAGAACTCCTCCAATGCCCACATCACTGGCATCCACTATTAAAATTGGGAGAGCTAAGAATTGGTTCAGAGACTAATACCGATTTCAAATTAGAAAACGCTTTTTCACACTCTGTACTCCACAAAAACTTAGTGTTCTTTTTCAATAGATTAGTTAAAGGCTGGGCGATGTCAGCAAAATTCTTCAGGAACCTCCTATAATAACCTAACATACCAAGAATTTTGCGAACACCACGGACATTACACGGTGGAGGAGGTTGGCTATAACCTCAATATTAGCATGTTTAGGAGCAACCTTCCCCAAACCAAACCTCATGACCAAGATAGGTCACTACAGCCTTACCAAACTCACACTTATTGATATTTACAACCAAAACCAGCCTTTGTAAAACCTGAAACAGTTTTCTTAACCTTTCAACATGGGTTTTCCAGTCCTGACTGTATACCACCAAGTCGTCAATATATATTTCGGTACCCTCCAGCCCGCATATCACCCTATTCATAAGGCGCTGGAACGTGCAAGCTGCATTTTTTAAACCAAAAGGCATCACCTTACATTCATACAACCATTTGGGGTGACAAATGCCGAAATCTCACGGGCCCTGTGAGACAATGGCACCTGCCAGTAACCCTTCAATAAGTCTAATTTAGTTACAAACTTTGCATTCCCTATCCGGTCTATTAAATCTTCAATCCGGGAAGAGGGAAACTGTCACTCTTGGTTTACCTGATTAACTCTACGGTAGTCAACACACATTCTATAATTACCATCAGGTTTCTTTACCAGAACTATAGGAGAACTCCACGGACTTGAGCTGGGTTGAATAAGATCATGGTCCAGCATATACTGTACCTCCTTCTCAACTACTTTGGCTTTTTCTGGGTTCAGGCGGTAAGGAGCCTGCTTTACTGGACGAGCGTCACCTACCTCAATATCATGTTCAAGCCATGAAGTAAGCCCTGGAGTCTCTCTAAACACTTCTGGAAAAGACTTTATCAAACATAACATGTCTTTCTTCTGGACTTCATCCAGATGCTCCAACAAAACATTAGCCTTATTAAAAATCTCAACATTAGTTCTTAATGTCTCTACAGATAAATTCTCTACAGATACATGGTTATCAACATTATCATTAAATACAGTAGCTAGAGGACATGGTATTTCATAAACAATATTTAATGGATCTGCATTTCTACCTTCATATTTCTTTAATCTATTAATGTGAAAAATCCTACTCTTTCTAGTAGAACCTGGAGAATCTAATTCGTAATTAAAGTCAGACACCTTTCTTATTACCTTCCATGGACCTTTAAATCTGGGTTTCAGAAAACTATCAGAGTCCATATCTAAAACCAGAACCAGATCTCCAGATTCGAAAGAACGACTTACTGCCTTGCGATCATAGAATGCTTTCATACTAGCCTGGGAAGCTTGCAAATTATCCAGGCGCCACTCAATCTATTTTTCAAATTAGATAAAAATATATTTAAATTTTGAATTTGTTTTCGTCCCCCAATCAACACTTCAAATAACACTTCCAAAAGACCTCGAACCTCATGACCATACACCAATCTGAAAGGAGAAACACCAGTAGATTCATTTGGGTGAGTTCTTAATGCAAATAATGCATAAGGTAGTTCCTTATCCCAACTACTCTCCCTTTCGTAACAGTACTTACCAATTATACTTTTTAAGGTTTGGTGGAACCTTTCCACAACCCCTTGACTTTCGGGATGGTATGGGACACTGGTGATGTGCTGAATGGCCAGTTCAGCACACCTGTCCTGAAAGTACTTAGAAGTAAAATTAGTACCGCGATCTGATTGAATGGTACAAGGTAACCCATAACGACAAAAATATTCTACCTACTTCTCCCAAGACAGCTTTTGACGTTACTTTCCTAAGAGGGAAAGCCTCTGGGAACCAAGAAGCCCTATCCATCACAGTTAATAAATACATATATCCCGATTGGGTTCTAGGTAAAGGACCAACAACATCAATGACAATCTCTGCAAATGGTTCACCAATTACAGGGATGGGTTTTAACGGAGCCTTTCGCAATACCTAATTGGTAATTTACCCATGACCTGGCACGTCTCACAAGTTCGCAAGAACTGCTTAAATACACCTTCTCATATTAGGCCACCAAAATAGCTTGGTTAATCTCTTAAAAGGTTTTTGTTACCCCAAAGTGTCCCGAGAAAGGATCCTCATGAGCTAACTGCAGCAATTCGTCTCTGAATTGTTTAGGTACTAAAATCTACTTACGGTACTCAGAGGATTCCATAAGAGCAGAACGGCTTAATCTATACAATAATCCTCTCTCTGATACAAAACATGGCTTAGAAACATCATCCCCCTCAGTTATTTCCACATCAAATTCATCATGCTGAGCTCTTATAAAATCAGCCCTATTCCATGCTCTAACTACCTTACTACTATCACTACTTCCTACAGACTCGAGCCTTGTACAGGATCTAAATGTAAATCCTCTCCGTCATCAAGAGGTTACGCCCTTTTCTCTGGGAGCGAGTAGTTACAGTAATTGGTAATTTATTTAAGGTTAAAATGGGGAACAATTCTTGTCCCTCCACATTACATAAGTCATTTCCTAGGATACCATCTATCCCAGGAATAGGTAGTTATCAACAATGGCCAGATAATATTCTTTACAACACCCAATATGTCAATCTCTCCTTCAACCACAGGAGCAGACACAACAGTGTCAGGAAAAACCACTTAAAAATAATATAGTTAGCGATCTTCACGTAAGAGGTAACCTACTTCTCAACAATAAAGATCGAGCAGCACCTGTATCCCTAAAAAAATGACAATTTGTCCAAAATTGCATTTTTCCTAACTATACAAACCTGAGGTCCTTTTACAATAGGAAGGTACTAGCGGCAGCTGGATAGGTCGTAAGCTTTCGAACAAGGGGTTCGGTAGTTAACTGCTTGTCCGACAGGCGCGCGCGAAGGCGCGACTGGGAGGTAAACAAATCACTTTTGCTTTTGGCCCAAGCAAAAACTGCAGAGTGAGGGGTGGCATGAGGTGGGGCTATGTGTAAAAGGACCTCAGGTTTGTATAGTTAGGAAAATGCAATTTTGGACAAATTGTCATTTGTTCCGACACGGCATACAAACCTTCGGTCCTTTTACAATAGGAAGACTCACTTCTTGGTGGAGGAATCTGAGTCTTTTGTGAACAGACTGGTGTTCGCCCAACCTTGGAAGCCTCCTGGTCGTAAGAGCGAGGGAGGGATCCAAGCCTCTGTCCGATTGATCGGGGTGTGCACCGCAGGATCAATGGTCAGACCTCTGGACCGTACTAAGAGAGAGGCAAGCGTATCTCTTTGTACCAGCATGTAAGAACTTGTTCCTGTACAGGAGCAAATATAAGTCATGGGTTTGACTCTTGTAGGCATCCACTTCCCCCCCTTGTAGAAGGAAGTGGTGGATATCGTGCTCCCATCCCTAGTGAAAGGGATAGGATGGGGCTCTGTCATATAGCTCACCTGCATCTCGTCCTCATCCTGCGTAGTGACGACCGTGTGGCCCTCTGCCCCACAGGTAGAGGAGTAGGAAAAGACGGGAAGAGGGAGCCAGTCACTCACTCATTCACACATCCATCCACACAGTCACACCAGGACTCGATGCTGTTTCAGCCTGCGAGGGTCTGGGTTAGCTACACAACTTGTTGAGCAGCCACCACGGGTCCCAAGGAAAAGGTATCCAAGGACCTGTGGGCAATATCCCGAAGGTAGAAGGACGTAAAGGTAGTCTGGTTAGACCAGACGTCCGCCTTCAGGACCTGCGCCACGGAGAAGTTCTTACGAAACGCCAACGAGGGGCCAATACTTCTGACTTCGTGAGCTCTCGGACGGGACGTACGGATTTCGTCACTACCATCAGCCTCATACGCCCTCCTGATGACCTCACACAGCCAGAATGAAAGAGTGTTCTTGGATACTTCTTTCTTGGTTACCCCTGTGCTAACGAAGAGGCGTCGACACTCAGGCCTGAGGTGTCGAGTTCTCTTCAGATAGCGCCGTAGCGCCCTCACAGGACAAAGCAGCATCTCATCCGCATCATTATCGGTGAAGTCCAATAGGGAGGGAATCGTGAATGACTCGAACCTGTCGTCAGGGATCGACGGTTTCTGAGTCTTCGCAACGAAGTTCGGAAACGAATCGAGCGTCACAGATCCCCATCCCCTGGAGTGTCGTACATCATAGGAAAGACCATGAAGTTCCCCTACTCTCTTCGCCGATGCCAGGGCCAGCAAGAAGAGGGTCTTGAGGGTCAGATCCCTGTCTGACGACTCTCAGAGTGGCTCGAACGGCGTTCGAGTCAAACTCCTAAGGACGAGAGTCACATCCCACGCAGGGACCTGAGTTCCCTGGGTGGGCAAGACCTTTCGAAGCTCCTCATAAGCAAGGAGATCTCGAACGAGTTCGAGATGTCCAATCCCCTCAGTTTCAGGACGAGCGCCAAGGCGGCTCTGTATCCTTTGACTGTGGGGTGGGGACTGAGAGGAGCTTCTCTCGGCGAAGAAAAACGAGGAAATCCGCTACCTGCTGAAGAGTGGCTCTGAGAGGAGATAGACCCCGTCTACGACACCAACCACAGAAGACGGCCCACTTCCCCTGGTACACAGCTGCAGAGGACTGACGGACGTTTCCAGCCATCTCTGTTGCTGGCGCTACGAGAAAAAGCCTCTCGTTCGCAAGAGAGTGGTGGATAACAGCCAGCCGTGAAGACGTAGGGACTGGACTGCTCGGTGGTACCGCTCGACGTGTGGCTGGGCGAGAAGGTTGTGCCAAGGGGGAATCTCTCTCGGTTCTCCTGCGAGAAGAGCCAGCAGGTCCGGATACCAAATGGCCTGTGGCCATTTGGGAGCCACCAGGATCATCCTGAGATTCGGGGTGACCAGTGCTCGACTGATCACCTTGCGAATCAGGCTGAACGGGGGAAAGGCATAGACGAAGAGGTTGTCCCACGGGTGTTGAAGAGCGTTCCTCTGCAGCTGCCCATGGGTCCGCACGGCCGAGAAGAACACCTGGAGCTTCCTGTTGTGCCGGGTGGTCGAACAGATCCACGACTGGTCGCCCCCACAGGTCGAAGAGCCTTTCCGCCACGTCCTGGCGTAGAGACCATTCGGTCCCTATCACCTGATCCCAGACGGCTGAGCGTGTCTGCTACTACATTCCTCTTCCCTGGAATGTAGCGTGCCGACAGCTCTATTGAGTGTGCCTCGGCCCACTCGTGCACCTGCCGAGTCAACTGGTACAACGGGAGAGACACTAGGCCCCCCTGTTTGTTGACGTAGGCCACCACCGTGGTGTTGTGCCACATCAACACCACTGAGTGTCCCATCAAGCGGTCCTGGAAACTCTTGGATGAGCGAGGAACGCTGCCTTGAGTTCCAGTACATTGATGTGAAGGTGCTTGTCGTTCTCGTCCCACCACTCCTGAAGTCAGCAACTCCTCCAGGTGTGCGCCCCATCCCTCGGTCGATGCGTCTGAGAACAGCTGCATGTCCGGGGAGGGGGGGGAGTGCGCAGGAGGCACCCCTCTTAAGAGGTTCCTGTCGTCCAGCCACCAGGCTAGGTCCTGCCTCACCTCCGGTGTCAGTGACACTGGAAAGCTTGGGGGATCCGTCGCCTGTGACCAACTCTCCTTTAGTCTCCACTGAAGAGACCGCAGGTGAAGACGCCCCGTGAGGGACTAACTTCTCGAGTGACGCAGGTGTCCGATCACGACTTGCCATCGCTGAGCTACCTGTTCCTGCCGAGACAGGAACTGGTTGGCTGCCTCCCTGAATCTGCTGATCCGCGAGTTCTGCGGGGAAGACTCGCCCTGCTACCGTGTCGATCAGCATACCCAGGTACTTCATCCTCTGCTTGGGCTCGAGATCGACTTTTTCGAAGTTTCACAACGATCCCCAGATCGCGACAGAACTCGAGCAGTCGATCCCTGTCCTGTAGCAACTGCGAGCGGGAGCTCGCCAGGACTAACCAATCGTCGAGATACCTCATCAGACGATATCCCGTGCGAATGGGCCCAAGCAGACACCAGAGTGAACACTCGCGTGAACACCTGGTGGGGCGGTTGAGAGACCGAAGCAAAGTGCCCTGAACTGGTACACCGTTACCGTCGTGGGATGAAGCGGAGGTACTTTCTGGAAAGGACTGATGAATGGGTATTTGGAAATACGCATCCTTCAAGTCCACTGAAAGCATGAAATCGTTCTCCCTGATGGAGTCGAGCACTGAGCGTGCCGTCTCCATCGTGACCGGGTCTGGCGAACAAACCGGTTCAGGGGAGAGAGATCTATCACCGGGCGCCAGCCTCCCGTAGAACTTTTCCACCAGGAAGAGTCGACTGGTAAAAGCCCGGTGACTGATCCGTGACGATTTCTACAGCTCTCTTGCTCAGCATGGTCTTGATCTCCTGTCTCAATGCTACGTCCTTCGATGACCCGTGGAACGTACGACTGCTGTTGGACCGGGTTGGAGGTGAGGGGTGGCCGAGATTCGAAGGGTAATAGATATCCCTCCCGAAGGACATCTACAATCCAGGTCTCGGCGCCGTAGCGCTGCCAATTTGTTGCCCAATGGCTGGCCAGGCACCCCCCCACTTCCGGCAGCAGGTGAGGGGGAGCGCCGTCCCTAGCGTTTCCCCCCTTTCTTCGACTTCTTCCCAGAGCCTCCACGGGAGGAGGAGGGCTGGGAGGAGGGCTGGTTACGGCTCCCCTTGGTAGAAGTCGAAGAAGACAGAGTCTTTCCCCGGGGCTTCGACGCAGCTACCGTCTTAAGCCACCGAGGAAGCGCTAGCCGAGCTCTTAGACTTGGCCGCAGTCCGAGGCTGCCCAGAAGCCTTCGAGACTGCCTGGTGAACCAGACGGTCACTGTCGTCAGTGCGCCGTCTGTCCACCGCAGCGTCCACCATCTCTCCTGGGAAGAGAGACGTGGAACTCCGTAAAGGTCCGTTGCGAAGTCCCAACGCCGCTTCACGCCCGGCCGCCCTGGAAACCCGAGTAAGGACAGCGTCCCTTCGTCGGAGAACCAGGTTGGCCCACAGGTTCACCGTCTGGTGGGCAAGGAAGGAGATGGCTCTTCCTCCAGACTGGCAAAGTCTCCTAAAGGCCGAGTCATCTTCGGGAGAAATTCCCCCGGAGTTGGCTGCGACCTTTAGATACTGTGAGGGACCACAGATCTAGCCAGGAGACGGCCTGGAAAGCTGCCATGGCGGTAGATTCCAGGCCGAGTGCCTCTTGCTGCGAGAACCATAGGTTCTCGGACAGGATCTGCTGCAAGAGACACACCCGGAGTCAGCCTGGCTAACTCCGGGTTCACCTGTTTGGGCGGCATCGGGTCTTCAGATGGCACGTAAAAAACGCCGCTGTCGCAGCAGAGGAGGTGGAAGCAGCTTGCTCGACCTGCCAGACTTGAGCGAACCGTCTTGTCCGGAGACAAGCGATTCAACCTGGTCCAGCACTGAGTCCGCAAGCTCAGAACGCGGCAAACCCACCATCGGTCTGGGTTCCCTCTTCGGGCCCCAGAACGACTCGAGCCGGGACGTGGGCTCGGATGGTGGAGCGGCGATCCTTCCGCGAGATCGTTGTGCTGACGAATCAGCGCAATAACCTCGGCAAAGTTCCTCTGGATCTCAGGAGTGACTGCGTCCTGCGGAGTCGGACCATCCAGTCCCTCAAACAGGAGCATCTCCCGAGACCCTCCTCCCTCAAGGGGAGGAACAGCGACAGACCCCTCTCGGTCTCCTCCAACCA
This sequence comes from Macrobrachium nipponense, assembly GCF_015104395.2. NCBI lineage: Eukaryota > Metazoa > Arthropoda > Malacostraca > Decapoda > Palaemonidae > Macrobrachium > Macrobrachium nipponense. The sequence goes on from NC_061096.1 coordinate 13,971,294, forward strand.
CTTGTGCGTACGACCTGGCTGGTCCGAGAACCGTGCCTGGTACGTACGACGACGTGGTGGGATCCTGAGGGGAGCGCACCCTCACGATCACTCCTCAATACCTTGCCCCTCCCGGTGTAACCCGAGGAGGTTGAAGGTATGGGAGAGGCAGACCTGACGCTCCCCTCCTCGCTCGCTGGCAGAACCAGTGGGCTTGGAAGACTGCAGGCAATCGCCAACGCCGGGCGGTGGCGATCGAGCTGCAGACCTAGTCGAGCCGTCTCGCTGTGGAGAACGGCTGGACCGAGACAGCGGCCCCGGTCTCGTGTGTCAGAGGAGCTGGTGCTGGTCGCCGTACCCGATCGCTCTCTGTGAGAGTGACGGTCAGGCGACCGGCGAGCTCCACTGTCACGGTGAGACCGGTGCGTATCCTCACGGTGCTGTTCAGTTCGCTGGTACCAGCCGTGGCTGGTGCCCGGCGAAGGTGGGGGGACCTCTTCCCAGCCTCAGCCCGTGGCCGGTCATGGACCGTCACGTCCTCCCAACGGTAGTAACCAGCTGCTCGCCGCGAGAGCGAGAGCTGTCTGGTGAGAGTCGCGTGAGCGGCTGTCACCAGTCTTCCGCTCCGTGCCGTGAACCTGACGCTGAGCGGACTCAGAGGTCTGGTTCTTGGCTGCACGGCCGCTGTTAGGCGACCGTACACTCGGTACCTCTCTGCGAACGAGGAGGCCGAGACGGACCCTGCTGCCGTGGCCGAACCACTAACAGCAGGTGAGGAAGTGCCGGTGTTAGCCGGCACTCCTCTGGTCCCCGTAGTCTTCTTCCTTGCGGAAGAAGAAGAGACGGGTCCTGCCCCCGAAGGAGCAGGGTGACCAGCGGAAGAACCCCCCACCCGTCTCACCAGAGCGAGACGGGCCCTTAGAAGTTCCCGAAGGAGACTTCTTAGGGGGGGGGGGAGGCGACCCTTCTTCTTCTTCGGCGGGGGAGCCGAGAAGAAGAAGAAGAGGCGGCAGACGACGACGACGACGATGAAGACGACGACGACACCTTCCTCCTCTTCTTCTTCTTCTTCGTCAACCTCCTCAGGACCGACGTCAGATCTTGTCATCCAGAGCGGAGCCGGGGCTGCTGTTGCCGAAGCAACAGGGCCCGGACGCACCTGTCCGAACAGATCAGCATCGGGAGCAGCGGCGCCAGGAACAGGAACAACGTCAGCAGGTGCAGGCATCACAGGAACGGCAGTAGAGACGGCAGGAGCAGGTACAGGAACGGCAGCAGTGGTCAACGTCACGTCCGTGAACGGCGGCTGGGCAGGTACGGCAGGTACGGCAGGTTGTGCAGGCGGTCCAGATGGATGGACCAGCGGCACAGACATCCTTGGTACTGGTGGGAGGTCCAGGGGCGAGCTCTTCTTGGGCACACGAAGTCCGGTCGCAGGCAGCACGGCAAACCCAGGTGGGCGGCATCACACTCCCCCGAGGTACGGCGACTGGCCCCTGCACCGATGTAGTAGGTGTTACAGAGACGCGTGCGGGGTGGACACCAGGTGAGGAGGTGAAGCGTAGCCAGGTGTTGTAAGGGTCGTGGTGGTGGTCGTAACCGTCGCATGGGTGACCGCCACGGAGCCAGCGAGATGGTAGAGCAGCCCCTGGACACTCGGCACGCCCTGCAGCCCCAACGATGCCCCACACCTGTCCGAGGTCGTCCTTCGCGGCAACTTACAACCTGAGGTAAGCAAAAGTCGGGTGATTAGGAGGATCCTCTACCCGCGTCAGCAGGCGAAGACGAACGGATAGAGGACCCAGAGTACAACTCAACGTCGGGGTATCTAGCGCCCTCCTCCACACTCGACAAGTCAGGTGAGGAGAAGGACCTAGAAACCCCCCCCCGAAGGGGGAAGGCGCCAAACGTGGAAGCTGAGCAGGGCGGCAGGAAAGAAGACGAAGTGTCCGTAACCAAAGGAGTCGCGGGAGAGCTTTCCGACGACTCCTTTGCAGGCCTTCGCTTCTTCCTGCCCTCATACAAAGTCCACTGCGCCTCCGACCATTATTACTATACTTCACATGGCTCGGCTCGGGTGCATTCGCGCCCCGACACCGAGCGCACAAAATATGAGGGTCAATCTCCGGGAATGAGCGGAACTTTCCCCGCATTTACGCCCTTCGGTACCCGGGTATAGTCCTCCGTGGGGTAGCGAGGCAGAGGAGATTCCATCGTTGACCATAAATCACAATTAATTAGAAAGAGAGAAATGATTGTACTTACAATGATTCTTTCATACACAAACACAACCATATACTCAGGAAAGCAACGACGAGAAGCGGGCAGAGAGCGTCCGAACACACACGTCCACTTCGTTGTGAGGCTGAAAGCAAAAGTGATTTGTTTACCTCCCAGTCGCGCGCGCGCGCCTGCGGACAAGCAGTTAACTACCGAACCCCTTGTTCGAAAGCTTACGACCTATCCAGCTGCCGCTAGTACCTTCCTATTGTAAAAGGACCGAAGGTTTGTATGCCGTGTCGGAACAATTTGACATTATAACTTCCTCCTCAAATCTCAGCTTACCTGGCCAAATATACTTATTAAATGACAGTCACATGGGGGAATCTTTCTCTTTATTACCTTTACCATTTTCTTCATTCTCTACAGAATGTTGAGAAGCCTTAACTTGATTCACCAAAGCAATGGGAGAATTAGCCTGCCTCTGTAAATAATTCTGACGAGCAAAACACTTAGCCTGGGTATGTCCTGTCTTGTTACACCAGTAACAGGTTCTACTACTTCCCCACACTACTAGTTATAGTACGACTAGGATGAGCATTATCAGTTTTTGCAAAATTCCTATTCACAAAATTACCACCGGGATTACTTATTGTTGATTTTTTGACCTGAAAATTGGAATTTGCTTTAGAGTTAGCCTGAAAATTAGAATTATTTTGTTAAAGAACATTCTCTTTCTACTCTCCCCGTTACCCTTGACCACAGGGAAATTACCCCTGAAGTTTCTCAGTACCAACCTTATGGGTCAATATATATTTATCACTCAACTGAGCAATTCTGGGAAAAGAGGTCACTTTCAAGTCTTCTAAATGCACTCTTAATCTTTAGCACAGGATTTCTTAAAATCTTCAATCAATATCAATTCCTTCAAGGCCGCCAAAGTAGTTACTTGCGACTCTTGAGCAGTCATCAAAATGCTCTGCTTTACACGAGCAAACTCCACAAAAGTCATGTTCGGGGTTTTGTTAAAATTCCTAAACCTCTGCCTGTAGGCCTCGGGAACCAAATCATAAGCTTTTAATATCAAAGCTTTCATTTTCTCATAATCCCGAGATACTTTGTTCCTCTATGGCATTATAAACCTTCTGAGCCTTGCCCAGCAAGCGACATTGAATCAACACTGTCCAGACCTCCCTAGGCCAAGACAACTGGAAGCAACCCTTTCACCGCCTTAAAGAATTCAGGCACGTTCTCCTCAGTAAAACAAGGTACAAGTTTTAGAGCATCCCCAAAACTAAAACTTTTCCCCGGTATCTTCACGGATGGGGGTACTCGCACACTTCTTACCTTGCTGGATCTTGGCCAACTCTAACTCCATACCAAGCATCGCTCTCTCATGTGCTCTGATTCTCTCCAACTCCTCGAACTCTAACTTCTTTAGCTCCAACATGCTCTGGAAATCTTTACTAGTGGCTCATTTTCCACTTTGACCGAAACGAGTAGGAACAGCCGGACCACCATTATCAGTACGAAGAACTCGCTCAGTCTGACTTTTACCATCAGGCAGACTGCCGTACCCTTCAAAAATCACTCCACAGTGGGGCAGATCCTGAAAAAGACTCAATCCAGGAGCCCCTTCTACATCAGACTCACTCATGCTTTCACTAATTAATTCATCAGCAGTTTGTTTAAGTTCACACAGCCTATTCTTTACCAACTTATACACATCCTTTTTCATTCCCTATTTTGTTAAAGAAATGCCTAACCACCTAGCACAAGCTTTCAAATTTTTAGTCAAAGCACTCAAATACCTAACACAATCCTCAGAAGCTAAATATTCAGCAGGGTTAAAACTCTACATCAGCCATAGTGTGAAAAGGAAAAGGAGGAAGGTGATGAGGTGCACAACAAAAATAAATACTGAAAAATCTCACCCAGAGCACAGTCTGACCACTCGCACCACCGACTGAGTTTGTCCTGGATCCTGTCACGGTCGCCAAATTTGTTACGAACTCCCCTTTAGGAGGAAGTCGTAACTGGTTCTTTTATTTTAATCTTAAATCCAGTGACAAAAACAAATCAGTATGAGCGAGGAAAATCAGAAAGACACAGGCAAAAATTTCACAATATTTATTACACAATAAATATACGTACACTGATGGCTCACAAAAAGTAATAAATAGACAAAACACAAAAGGCCATCAATAACTCAGAGAGTCACCTATAACTAAAGCTAAACCCTACTCATTAGAGAAGAAACCAAATCTAATCTTAATAAGGGACCCAAATAAATTTACCACCACGCTAACCTATTACTAAATAGAAAGGAAAGAAGTGGAAGGACATACAAAAAGAAACAATAATCCTACCTAAGACATAACAATCTAAACCTTAATATACTATCAAACATTTAGAAGACCATATAATTACACACTCTTTAAGGTGTAGCTAAAAATACACACAGATTGGTCCTATGACACAGACCATAGTACTAATACAGACGAGTCCATATTCGCTCAAAAAATGCAGTCACAGAACGTCACTCCCATCAGAAGAACTGCACTTCAAAACCGTTGGTGGATATCACACTTTAGTCTACGGCTCGCCAAAGATACAGGGGAGTTCATCTTACCTGAGAGAAGACACCCCACTTGCTCCAACAAGGCCACTCTGGTGCTGATACAGTGGATACATCCATGAAAGATGAAAAAGGCTCTCGAGCCCAGAACCACACACAACTGCCAACGCCAAGATTTAAGCCAGTAGGCCACTTAAATCACAGTTGCACGTCGTACTCCCACATGTATCTTCACATGCATAACTGCCTTTCACATTAAGAAGCAGCTCAATGACAGCAGATGTTTGTTCTCAAGAGAACAAAGCGAGAAATCTTCAGAATAGGACGTTATATATGTATAATCCACAACAGCAGACAGATCAGCAGCTCCAGGAGTCCTCAACGGCCTTGAACTAGACTCGAGAATACTTTGGGAGAGTCACAAGTCACCTCTCCTTACCACACTCCCAGTCACCATAAAGTAAATAAACAGAGTTACAAATTTGGCAAGGAAGCAAAAACACTGAGGAAGGCCGCACTTCAACTGCACTCAATAGATGGCGCCACAAAACTTAAGCTTTTTTTCAACCAAAGCAAATTAACAGTACATTTAACCAAAATTTATACCAACGTAAAACAAATAGCAAAATACCTAACTTAACTTAGTTTTACAAAATTGCAAACAATAGAAAAATAAAAAGCCATCAGTGCAAAAAGGCAAAACAATGAGATTTTACTTTAAAATTACGTTACGGCTTGACAACAAGAAAGAACAGCTGAGAGTCTGTCGCCACCCCGCATAACAGCTAACCTCTTGGTGTAAATTATCATCATCCTAACGAATCCAAGAAAGCTAGGACCAGCATAGTTTACAAATTTTTGACTGAATAGATAGAGTGCCTCTTGATATGACCAATTGGTCTCTTGTAACGAGAAACATCTTTGTCATTAAAGGATCCAAGGAATCTTGGACAAGCGTCGTTTGCAAATCTAAAATTATAAAAGGTGTGATAGTAATAGGCTGAAAGCCTCTTGATATGAACTGCACTGCACAGGCTGTTGGAACTTGAGCTGGAGCACTTATGGAAAAGCATCCTGTAGTGTGAAATTTGGCAATTTTCATTACTGGAAGCTTGAAGTTTGTGCTGGGTTTTCATTTTCATTTAGTTTTTTTATTAATTTTCTGGGCCTTACCCATATATTGGAGAGTAATTCCATTACAGATCAAGCATAGCCCAAGGATGCCATGGAGTGATTGTGCTGTAACAGTTGACGGCATAAGACTAAATTATTGAGGGAGCAGCGTAGCTGTGTTTGTTCATCTCTTCAAAACTACAGCTTTGAAATAGAGGGACATAGAACTGTAGAAGTTCAGATTTGTCAGATTTTTGGGTCTTACATGGGCACTGTCATTTGATGGAAGTAAATAAAAGAAAGATTGTGCCAAAACAGTACACACCCAATATATATATATATATATAATATATATATATATATATATATATATATATATATGGGTGTGTGTATGTTCCAAATTAGTAAATAAACGTTAATGTTTGAAGTAAATGCAAGTATTTATATATGTATCTCAAAGTGTGTCCATAATGTAAATCAATTATCCTATGTGAAAAAATTCTGCGGGCAACTTTCAATGAAAAAATAGAAAAGTATCAATGACTGACTCTTACTTTTCGCCGCCCATCCAACCACGAACGATTTTTCAAAGCAGTAATTGCATATATATGTTGTGGCTTTTCGACGACATGAAATGCGACTTCACCACCAACGTTCATACATTTCCGATTAACATCACGATGCTGCTGTTGCTGTGCTGTGCTGCTGCTACAGCATTTTCGGAATGAGACTTCAACATCATCGTCACCATCAACACCCTCCCATTCCCCCCCAAAATGCCCTGACCCGAACCCACGCCAACCCCAACCCCCCCCCCACCCCCTTACCTTTCTCCTTTCAGAGAAGGAAGGGGTGTGGGAATGGGGAGGGTGGCGTAGGCATCTCTCTCTCTCTCTCTCTCTCCACACCTATCATGTGGCGCGTGTTGCAATTTATTGACTCCCTCAGTAACACATCAAAATTAACAAAGTTGAACGCGGCACAGGTGAGTGACAGAAGTTTAATTAGCTGAATGACATGCCTCTCTGTCGCGCTCATGCGTGCACGCTGCAGACAGTTGCATACACATGATGCAGAAGCCCAGTCCCTTCGCAGTATTATGCCTCTTCACATCTTTCCCATCCAGTGTACTGTATCACGTTATTATGAGTCTCTCTCTCTCTCTCTCTCTCTCTCTCTCTCTCTCTCTCTCTCTCTCTCTCATTTACTGTTCAAACATCATTATCTTTCACTGGCTTCATCCAACCGGCGCCGTCGTCTTCCATCTGCCTTCGTCTTCCTTTGTGGGATGACGATAACAGGCTCCGTACCGAAGGCTGCCTCCTCCGAACTTAATTTGTGTTGACGGTGTACGCCGCCTAGATCGAATTACTTCCAGGGTGTTGGCGGTCTTGTCAGAACCCAGATATAATGTGAGGGAGTATTTTTCTCTCGACTCTTATTTCTTCTTTCTTATTTTCGGTTCGTCTCATCCATTTCCGCATTTGTAACGGGTGTTAGAACGTGGATTTCTGGTTTAAGTGTGCACCCTAACATGTCTTGAAGTCTGATATTGTACAAAGTTATGACTTGAGGTTATTACTTTAGGTTTTCTTTAATAACTTCCGTGGTATTTTTTGTATTTTTTCTTCACCGTCAGGTCATTTTTGTGAGCTTTAGTTCGTGCGTTTTTCACTTGTTTTTTAACGTTTATATTTAGTGGATTTGTTGCAGTTAGAATCTCTTTATTAGATACTTCATTCATAATCTCTTACTACAAACGTATTTTTGTAAATAGGAGTTTAGCACATGATTGGATACTTTTGTCCATAGCTAGGAGTTTTCTTAAGCTTCATTGTTTGTTTCATTTTGATGCAAAGTTTCATGAAACTATGTCAACAACATATTCAGCTGGATGCTGTTACTACGGGTATGTGCAGGCAGAGTAATTGATGACATATTATCTGAACAAGTAAGAAAGAACTGACCACGATTTGTTGAATATATACTTAAAATTTTCGTTGCAAATCATCCAGAAGGGATTAGCAGCCAGTTTGAACGCGTTTTCAAAATATAAAATCGCTAAATGAAAGGAATAGAAAAATAAGGGTTTGTTTTAAAGTTAATTAAAATGTTTAAAATTGGGCCTTATGAAGTTCAACCTAGAAATAATCTTTATTTATCACTCGTCTCTGTAGCAGGTCCTACGGCTGAGAAAATCGGGAGTAGGTGAAGGACAGGATCTTGTTGGATATCGTGACTCTGACCTGGACTGAAATCTTGTGAGAAAACAAGGAAAAATTTTATACAGCTTATAATGCTATATGAACTCTGCCACGGACCATGAATAGCGGTGACAGACGCACGATCATGGCTAACTTTCAACTTAAATAATATAAAAAAAAAACTACTGAGCTAGAGGGCTGCAATTTGGTAAGTTTGATGATTGGAGCGTGTATGATCAGCATGCCTACCAATTTGCTGCCCTCTCGCCTCAGTAGTTTTTAAGGTCAAAGGGTGGACGGACAGACATGAAGCCATCTCAGTAGTTTTCTTTTTAAGAAAACTAAAAATCGTTCGGGTGATGTTTACTGTTTGTCATTTATATGGATAAAATGTTAGGATGTTAAAAAGATGCAATTCCAGTCGATGGTTTTTTGGGTAGTTTACATGTGCTTTTGTTGATGGATGACACAGTGATTGTTGCCACTTCTCGAGAAATGTGTATTAAAAATTTGAACATTATGATGAACTACTGTAATGAATATGGCATGCAGCTTAATGGTAAGAAGAGCAAATTTTTCGTGATAAACAAGAATGTAGGTTACCAGTTGCCAATAACAGCTCCAGGTCAAACTGTGAGTTACTGTGACCATTATCCTCTATGTGGGAACTTGGTTCACAGATGACGGAAGTTGAAAACTTGCCTCTCTTTACATCAGCCTAACTGGCAATCAACCTTAAACAAGTTCTCAATATTTTGTAACACGAATACAGATGCCATTCTATTTTAAGAAGAAAGTTTTTGAAGCAGCGGCGACTTCATCCTTGTTTTATGGGTCAGAACATGGTTAACAAATGTATTACAAAAACCAATAAGTAATTACAATCACTTAGTTCCAAAAGTTTGCTAGATGTGAGGGTAAATACCTGTACAGATTTGTGTTTTGTTGAGTCTGGAATACCCCCAGCGAAATTCATTGTGGCCAAAAACGGAAACGTTTTCTTATGTCAAAGTTGTCTGACCCTGATATGGATGAGCCTTTTCCATATTGTATATGAAATGTGTATGGGATGCAGATTCCCCTGGGTACAGATTTATTCAAAATTCCTAACCTTTAATGACCAAATTGACCCACTAGACGGACATCGTATCATCAATTAGAAATAGGACCAAACTTCAGCAACTAAACTATGTTACTTACAGAAGCAAACTGAATCCCAACTTGGAAGTTCATAGATTATATACCGATAAATTATATGTCGCTGATTACATTCGCGTAGCTTCAGTCGCTTACGGTTAATGTCCCATAACCTTTGTATAGAAACGGGTAGGTGGAGCCGAACTCCTCCAGAGTTAAGGGTGTGTGCCTGTGATAATAGCTCTATTCAGGACGAGTCACACGCTCTCATCAATTGTCCCTTTGTCAATGCCGTGTAGACATAAATATCCAAACTTAAGTACGAGTCTTTGAATACTTTATTAAATGAAAGTAATTATATTACTGATTTGTGCATATGTTATGAAGTTCTTCTTAGTTATAAATAATATGCGTCTTTGTCTTCTGTTTATGCTTTTTTTTCTCAAGTAGGTTTTTTCTCTCTTTTGCAAGCGTTGTGTTGAGACTTAACAATAATAAGCCAAGGTTTATTGGTGGATATGTTTTTTTCTTTACTTTTTCGTGTATATGATATTAGTGCTGATGTAATGTGTACTTGAGTTTGTATTTTTTTTTGTCATTATGGGCCTTGTACTTACAGAAAAAAGAAGAGATAGCTATCTACTCTGTATTTTTTTGTATTGTATCTTTTTTGGGACAAGTTTTGTACTTATATTTTGTATAGGCTTCAGTGCAGTAGATTAGATTATGGAACTTTTAGCCTGGGGTAAAATTCTTGAAGTTTCTGGCACTGATTCAAGAAAGGATTTATTCGTTAAGGACAGCCTTTGGGCGACTCTTGCCGGTTAGATTTTGCTAGCGCTCTGGCTTTAGCAGTCGAAAACAATTATAAACAGGAATAGCCCAAATACTATTGCTGTTTTGATCAACCTCGTCGGTCCACATAATTACGTGCTTAACTCAGGAAACCCATTTATCGTTTTATTTCCTTTTAATATAACCTAATTGTGCTCTGCATATCTTTAGTTAGTATGTCTTCTAATCAGTCATGTACTACGTATGTACCTTTTTTTTTTTTTTTTTTGCTGGAAAGCGTCGTGATAGTTTTTCCTAACTGTTTCCGGTGAGTTGTTATCGCTACCCGGCGTATTTTCTGATTTTTTTATATATACCAGAAATTGATGAATCTTATTAAGCTTATGTAAAAGGACGGCTTAGCAGAAAATCTTTAAATCTCACATTACATAGATAGACCTAAAAAACTGAACATCAAAATGTACCTCCGTTAACACGGGAATTTTGTGTGTGCGTCCAGTCATACAAATTATTATTATCAATCAGCAGTCAAAGGATATTAATTATGTTAATCGGCATCGAACTCATTTTAGTTTATTCAGCCAGTTATATTTCAAAAGGTTTTTGTTCATGTAATCAATAGAGTAAATGTTATTATTGTTATTATTATTATTTTGTCTATCACAGTCCTCCAATTCGACTGCGTGGTAGTTATAGTGTGGGGGTTTCCGGATTGCATCCTGCCTCCTTAGGGGAGTCCATCACTTTTCTTACTGTGTGCGCTGTTTCTAGGATCACTCTCTTCTGCATGAGTCTTGGAGCTACTTCAGCCTTTTTAGTTTATTTTTCCAGATTCCTTTTCAGGGATGTTGGGATCGTGCCTAGTGTCCCTATGATTATGGGTACAATTTCCACTGGCATATCCCCATATCCTTCTTATTTCTAGTTTCAGGTCTTGATCCTTATCCATTTTTTCCCTTTCTTTCTCTTTCAACCCTGGTGTCCCATGGTATTGCGACATCAATGAGTGATACTTTTCTTCTGATTTTATCTATCATCGTCCCGTCTGGTCTATTTGCATGTATCACCCTATCTGTTCCGATACCATAGTCGAGGATCTTTGTCTGATCGTTTTCTATCACTCCCTCAGGTTGGTGCTCGTACCATCTTATTACTGCAAGGTAGCTGATGTTTCTTGCACAGGCTAAAGTGGAGGACTATTGCCACTGAATCATGCCTCTTTTTGTACTGGTTCTGTGCAAGTGCCGGACATTCGCTTGCTATTATTATTATTATTATTATTATTAATTATTATTATTATTATTAATTATTATTATTAGAGAGAGAACACCAGAAGGTAATAAAGATAGAAGGGTATTTATCTATTATTATATATCATATTAAAGGCAGTTTCTGTCTGTCTGTTTGTTCGTTATGCATGCCCAGACTATGATAGCTAGGGCTGCTAAATATTTACCATAGACTCCCCTCCCTCCCCTCCCCCCGGGGAAGGTTTTAGTCAAAATCCGAAATTCGAGGGCCGTTGCTAATGGGGCCTTAACCCCTCTTCTTCTACCCGCTCATTTTTTACAACTTTCGGAGTTGACAGCGAAACTCTTCGGGTTTTCACAACTTCTTTGGGTTGACAGGATCTCAAGTGATTACTTATTCTGAAAAGTGATTTCATAATCCGCCGGCCGAGTACAGCAGCTAGTTTCTAATAAAAGAAATTCTCTGAGTTCTGCCAAAGATAGTAACTTGTACGTCAATATGCTTTCGGAGTCTGTCAGGGCACAGAAATCGACTCAAGCCCGATAGAAAAAACTGTCTCTTTGTAATTTACTTCTCAGCTTTACCCAGAGGGTGATTTTTCAGGGCAATGTGCTTATATATATAAAGTGAAAGCTCTGTTTTACATCATATATTCTGATGGATGTTTTTCATCGTAAAAGGCAGTTTTACTAAGTCGTAAAAGAAACCTTCTGTCACCTTTTCCAGAAGAATTAAAAGTAGCTTTGACTATCTAGAAGCAGAGGCATTGAATTATGTTCACGGATATTACGTGGTATAGTCTTAGTAGAGAATAGAATTCCCTCATAATTGCCAAAGATGTTAGTGGTCGTTCGGTGTTATTTCGCATGTTTCCCAAGGTCGAAGGTTCACCGAAATGCGGGACCTGGTAGTTGGGTCTGTTCACAGTCGAGATTCAGCAATATTCTCTTCAATAATCGATATCCAATACTTGTTCAGAGTCGATGAATCCTAGAAAACGAACGCTCTAAACAAACGCTATGATCCGTTTGTAAAATGGGCAGTAAAATAAAAGGATTTTTCAAAATGACCGTTCAAGTTCTGTACTAAACGGTACCATTTTTCGGCATGTTAATGTGCAAAGAAAAAATCTGTTGACTTGTAGTAGATCTCCGGTTTCAAATTGAACCGCGTGAGCAACTGGAGCTTCATATACTGTCTTAAACAGTTTCCATGCTGGACCTGAACAAGACTGCTCCTAGCATTCTTTGCGCCCAGCAGTGTAAAGTAGAGTAACAGGATGGGAGTAAATAATTAACGCCAGGAACAGCTGCTATTTATGATTTCTACATGAATGTTACGGGAATAATTTTCTTTCTAAAGTGACAGAAATCAACTGACATCAAGAATCAATTCATATGTTGCTAAGGATTAAATGAAACAATCAGTACCAAACAGCCGTTATGGTAGGGTACAAGTATATCGAAAACCATTACGAATGCAAAAATAATCCCATCAGAATCAAGAAAATCCCATTAAGTGGTATCTAAGAGCTTTCACTCTTATTAAGAACCAAAACAGTAAAAAGTGTACTGGAAAGGCCAACCAACAATTTTTTCAGGTCAAAAGCTAGCAATAAAGGGCAAGGAAGTACCAACTTTACCTTAAAAGGCCCATTTAAAGAATTTTTGAGACCAAATTTCAGAAACACCTAATTTGACTTTCGTTTCTCATGGAAAGATTTACTTGCCAGACTTGGTTTCCTTTTGTTAGGGTTCTTGAGTAATCCAGGGCCTGCCATGCTGGTGTTTCACGAGTCCATTTTCCGAGACCAGACCATATTTTCAAAGATTCTATCAACGGCACCATGCAGATGTTGCAGTATTCTAAATGTGGTTACGTCATCTCACTGATGCGTATTCAAAATGACTGCCAGCCTTAGCAGTGATCTAAAACTAATGAGTAGCTGAGTGTTTAGAAGCAGGTCCGTTACGAAACTATAATGGGTTATACCGGTCCACAATCATCAAGATGTATAGAGCTGCTCACTGCTGTTGCCTCGACTCTCTCTAATTAGATAATGAGACTTTGCACGCTTAACAAATCCTGAACAACATGTTGTTTGTATAGGTTGTGTACTGATTTTGTTATAATTATAATGCGCTTAAAGGATTTGTATATATATATATATATATATATATATTTTATATA
>NC_061096.1:13987260-13991545 GCF_015104395.2 Macrobrachium nipponense
CTATCTTTCGGTAATCTCGTTATAATGGTGTATGAACCGCGGCCTATGACACTTTTAAGCACGGCCCGGTGATGGCTTGGCCTCTATCGTTGCCAGACGTACGTAAATTATGGCTAACTTTAACCTTAAATAAAATAAAACTACTGAGGCTAGAGGGCTGCAATTTGCTATGTTTGATGATTGGTGGGTGGATTGATCAACATGCTAATTCGCAGCCCTCTAGCTTCAGTAGTTTTTAAGATCTGAGGGCGGACAGGAAAAAAGTGCGGACGGACAGACAAAACCGACACAGTTGTTTTCTTTTCAGAACACTTATATGTGTATACACTGTGTATAGTAATGCTAGGTTCTGAGACAGCAAACAGAGGATTTTCATCCATTTAAGAACTTTAATGTCATTACTTTTAGTCTTTTTCTTTAAAAAAAAAAAAAAAACCCCCTGCTTATATATTTGTGACTAAAATGAACATGTTGGATATTGTAGGTAAAGAGGCACAGAGGTATTGAATTCAGTTTCTTCGTTATCATGCAGTCACTTTTTCTTATAGGTCCAGTCGTCAGACTGTTCCATCAAGTGAAGAAAAAAAATTCCCTCGTTTCTTATTTTTGCCCCAACTCTATTTTTTTTAATCAAATATTCAAGATTTACGGAATAACATTGTAAAATGGATAATGACTTAGCAGATCCATTTTATTTCCTCTGCAGATTAGTGACCATGTTCAGTGTTAGATAGTTTATACGATAGGTTTAAACCAATAGTAGATCCACTTTGTTTTGTAGCAGTGGACTTCGGTAATGCGTCCACGACTGTACTTTCAGCTGTTAACATAAGAATATGCGAGAAAGGTGGATATTGTTCTGTTTCATACTGAAAGGTAATTTTTGGGATGTACTTTAAGGAAAGTTGAATGTTTAATGTTCATTATTAATGAGAACACATTAAAGAAGTGCAGTCAGAGTAAATCCTGGAAACTCTGAACTTAAAAAAAAAAAAAAATAGTTTACAATTGGTATTGAATATATCTGTGTTGGAGGATAATACACACAAATATAAATATATATATATATATATATATATATATATATATATATATATATATATATACTACACACAAATATATATACATTCATAAATAATGATGCAAAGGTAATACAACAAATGAAAACAAAGAACCACAATTTTGCGATACGGACTAACGTCTGTTGCCTTGTCATATCTGTTCTTGGCTTCATAACTGGTTTCAGCGGCAGACCTTGACAACGGATGACTTGCTATTATATCCCTGTATGTGGATTACATAATACTGTCGGTATCCATATCTCGAAGTCTGGGTTATATTTATACGATACGCTACTTATCTATATCAATTTTATTGTAAAAATGAGACTTCCCGTAAAGTCATTCCAGAATTGGAGATGGGTGTAAATAAAAAATTATAAACAAACGCCGAAAATATTCGAGACTAAGAATGAATCACTTGTATAAGATTGCAAATTAATATAAAAAAAGTAGCCTGGTAATTAACGAATAAGATAAAAATTAGAATACGAAAGTAACAAACTTTGCTTTAAAAGACATAATTACAGTGTTTGCTTGATGTCTTGATATGTTAGTATAATAAACACGAACTTGTGTCTGTCACACAGCTCAATGCCAGAGTTTATAATCATGTATGCTGTTACTCAGTCTGACTATATATATATATATATATTTATAACAGAATCACGAAGTTAGGAACGTGATAAATCCATAAATAAAGATAAATGCCACGAAGGAAAAATAAACGAAGGAGTCTGCGAGATCTTTCGGCTGACAAGCCCTTTACTGAAGCAGCTACAAATTTCCCGTCGCAGCGAGTCCTTCCAATCAGCCGGGATAGAATGATTGAAAGAGATCCTTGTTCTTTCCAGTTCCTTGAATTTTTCTTTCTCTTCTTGCTTGGCGGCTGCTTATGTGCTGTTTCAACATCATGGCACTAAATTCATTGAATGGGTGATTGTCATATCTTCTTAGACGGCGTGGCAGCAACGGAGGATTTAGGGAGCACTTGTTCAGAAGGCACTTCTTCAGGAACTTTAAGACGAATTCTGGTTGAATGTGCAGCCACAAGAGACTTGGAGAAGGTAGTGACAACACATCTCAAAAGAGGAAACAGGATAGCGAAAGTAAAAACGTGGCCCTCATTATGTATAACAGAATCACGAAAGTTAGGAACGTGATAACCATAAATAAAGATAAATGCCACGAAGGAAAAATAAACGAAGGAGTCTGCGAGATCTTTCGGCGAGATCTTTCGGCTGACAAGCCCTTTACTGAAGCTGCTTCAGTAAAGGCTTGTCAGCCGAAAGATCTCGCAGACTCCTTCGTTTATTTTTCCTTCGTGGCATTTATCTTTATATATATATATATATATATATATACATATAAATATATATATATATATATATATATATATATATATTACATATAAATATATATATAATATATATATATATATACATATAAATATATATATATATATATATATATATTGATTTTATTTCTTGTATTCTTAGGTCCTGCATCGTATCCCTTATTTGCATTCACGCCCCTCTTACTTCGGTCTCTACACAGGACATGATATTCATCAGTAAGTGGGAACCGTAGACTGCAGTATGCACATATTGACGCTTACGAATATAATACTAGAAAAAAAAAAAAATTATTTTTTTAGTCAACGGATTTTAATTTTATGTCTATTGTTTCGAAATGGAATTACTATCTTGATTTTATATATATATAATATATATATATATATATATATATATATATATAAAACAAGCCTCACTGCGACCTCCAGCTCACTCGGGACGCGTGCAAGATTTTTCACTGACGCATAAGTTGCAATCATTATATTACCAACTTAACATGGAGCGGTCTTTGTAATTAATACTCATAATTAGTACTACTCATACTAACAACAAGGATCAATAAAAAGGACATTAATTAAACACGCTCATATATTCTCCTTTATAAGCGGAAACACCCAATGATTAACAGAAACGTAGCCCCTAAATTCAGTACACCAATGAATTAAAACAGTGCTAACAAAACAAACTCTATGGAAAATTAGCCCGTTGTTTCACCAATGACAGTAAAAAATATGCTATGGTTTATGGGGGGGGACATAATTTTTATGTTCTTTTTTAGCATGCACATTATTTATTTTTTGCATTTTCATTGTAATAAGTAAATCATAAATATCCTATTCCAAAATTCCTGTACCTTTAACTCAGCGTGAAACACCTTTTTTAGACCTTTTTATGCTCTGTCATAGAGCTTTCCTACCCCCCCCCCAAACAACAACAACGGCAAAAAAGTAGCCTGTAGGCTTACTCCCGAGGTAAGCAAAAAACATTCTTTGTAGAGAGAAATAGACGGAGATAGAGCTGCCTTTTGCCGAGAAGGGAAATTGTGGCGTTTTTTCATTTCCCACTCTCTACTTACCAAAGCCTAACAGTGATTAAGGACTAAAGTCCTGTGGAATACCGGAAAAGGTATTGACTACGTATATTTTCCGTGTTTTTCTTTTTTGAAGTCTTGACTATATATTTTTGGTCTAGTGCATAGGGTGCTAGAAATTGGGCGAGAGGCTGTTGTATATCTGGTGTTAATGTCATCCCTTAGCATTCTTTGAGCTCGTATGTCCAAAGGAGTTAGTAGAATATAACATACTCTCTCATAAAAGGGATGTTCCTATCCTTTATGAAAGTCAGCAATGGGATTAAGTCATTTCATTACTGTAAAAATTGACTTTTTGGTACTTAGCAAAATGTAAACTATTTCTCCTGGTTTGGTTCATTTATTTACATACATATATAATAATCTCATATATATATATATATATATATATAATATATATATAATATATATATATATATATATTATATATATGTGTGTGTGTGTGTGTGTGTGTGTGTGTGTGTGTGACTGGCAAAATGTTCTGTTACAACAGAATTCTATCTAATAAAAGGAGCCCATAAAAACGCCAAAATATAGAGAGAAAATACTATAGTTTCAGAGAATGCTGTCTCTCTCTCTTCAGGTAAGATGAATGAGAAAAGTTACAGGGAAGGTGGTGGGTATTTATACCAAGAGATCCATCCACAGGTAAGCCAATTAGGTCACTCCCACTGATAACTCCATCCTTAATCCTCTTAAGCATTGGTTGGATGAAAACTTTATCAAAGACATCTGAATCCAATGCAGCCTTTGAGATGTTCATTGCCTGTCTCTGTTTAATC
>NC_061096.1:13994545-14002045 GCF_015104395.2 Macrobrachium nipponense
AGCCAAGAACAGATATGACAAGGCAACAGACGCTCGACATCATATTAGTCCGTATCGCAAATTGTGATTCTTTGTTTTCATTTGTTGTATTACCTTTGCATCATTATTTATTGACAATGTTATATATATTTGTGTGTTGGGTATTATATATATATATATAATATATATATATCCTACATAGTCTTTGTTGTGTGTGTTAATAATCCGAAACACCGATATACTCAATACCAATTGTACCTATTTTTTTTTTTAAGTTCAGAGTTTCCAGGATTTACTCTGACTGCACTTCTCTAACGTGTTCTCATTAATAATGAACATTAAACTTTAAACTTATCTTAAAGTACATCCCAAAATTACCTTTCAGTATGAAACAGGAACAATATCCACCTTTCTCGCATATTCTTTGTTAACAGCTGAAAGTACAGTCGTGGATGCATTACCGAAGTCCACTGTACAAAACAAAGTGGATCTACTTATTGATTTAAACCTACCGTATAAATTATCTAACAATGAACATGGTCACTAATCTGCAGAGGAAATAAAATGGATCTGCTAAGTCATTATCCATTTTACAATGTTATTCCGTAAATCTTGAATATTTGATAAAAAAAATAGAGTTGGGGTAAAAGTAAGAACGCGGGAATCTTCACTTGATGTAACAGTCTGACGACTGGACCTATAAGAAAAAGTGACAGCATGATAACGAAGAAACTGAATTCAATACCTCTGTGCCTCTTTACCTACAATATCCAACATGTTCATTTTAGTCACAAATATATAAGCAGGGGGAAGGAAAAAGACTAAAAGTAAAAGTAATGACATTAAAGTTCTTAAATGCATGAAAATCCTCTGTTTGCTGTCTCAGAACCTAGCATTCCAATACACAGTGTATACACATATAAGTGATCTGAAAAGAAAACAACTGTGTCGGTTTTGTCTGTCCGTCCGCACTTTTTTCCTGTCCGCCCTCAGATCTTAAAAACTACTGAAGCTAGAGGGCTGCGAATTAGCATGTTGATCATCCACCCACCAATCATCAAACATAGCAAATTGCAGCCCTCTAGCCTCAGTAGTTTTATTTTATTTAAGGTTAAAGTTAGCCATAATCGTGCGTCTGGCAACGATAGAGGCCAAGCCCTCACCGGGCCGTGCTTAAAAGTGTCATAGGCTGCGGTTCATACACCATTATAACGAGACTAGCGAAAGATAGATCTATTTTCGGTTGGTTTGATTATACGATGTACAGAAATCTCGATTGCTCCGAAGAAACCTCGACTCAGTTTTATTTGTTTACCATCGAGTTTAATAACCGAGACTTTACATTTTGCCTGGAAGTGCGAGCGCACTTAACTCCCACTAAAACATGGAACACCAATGACGAGGGAAGATTAGGAAAAATGAGAATGAAGGCAGGACGAGGGGAAAATAAGGAGGAATCAAAGGGGGAGGAGAAAAAGGAGACCCACCACGGCCGACGACGAAAAACCATACAAGAAGTCAACTGGACTGAGACGCCAGAGACCAAGGAATTTAATAATGTTCTTACGCTCACCCGACGATGATGTATTTTGCCAGACTTGTATTAATGGTCATCAAGTAGACGTGAAGTAGACTGGATGAACAATAAGGAACTACCACAAAATAATAATAATAATAATAATAATAATAATAATAATAATAATAATAATAATAATAATAATAATAATAATAATAATAATAACCTTTGGCTACAAAATTCACATTGACTTTGCATTTCCCTGTAATCCGAAAAGGTTCAGTGATGCCAAAAGACTCCAACATAAATACTTATAAAACTCCCAGGAACAGAAAGGAATAGCAAGCATTCCTAGGCACGGTTTCATATCACTCATATTTTTGTCCCAAATTTCCGTGCATAACAGTTTCGCTTTGTTCTTTAACATCGGGTAAACTTAAATTTAAAGAGAACAATCACACCGTAAGACAATTAAGCAGCTCTAGTTATTTCTGGCCCCTTCTCTCAGTCTCCTTGTAAGTAATTTTTATTAAACTTGTCATCTTTTAGCTGACAAAGTACTTTTCTGCACTTTGCCTGAGACCTAACCTACGGGGACAGAAAAATGTAAAAAGCCTGTTTAATAACCTTCTACTGACCTCCTTCTATTAATCCAAGAATAACCATCAGAACTTACTTGAACGGTATTACAATCAATTTTCATCATATACTGAGCAGTAGGGGTTACCTAGTTCTCAAAATTCAGCAGTAGATGCCCGCTGTGAACTTCTAATTTTTAAGGAGAGGAATGATAACTACTTCGATAACAACTTCTCAAAATGTTCTCGGCCACTCCAGTTTATCACCGAAATGGATTGGGTGGCCGGCTTGAAATCCCAAGAAAGCAATATATCTCACCATCAAAGATGAATGCTCATGACCTCCAGCAACTGGAAACAGGAAGCTTGGCAACTATGGGAAAGAAACACACACACACACCACACACACAAACATATATTTATATAAAGTATAATATATATATATATATAATAATATATATATTTTATATAATATATATAGTATCTATACTATATATATTATATTGCTTTTACAGACCCAGGCGTAAAATTAATGTAGACAAATCGATACTAACGTGTGTGAGTAAAAGGAATTAACTCACTCTCTAGACTACAAAAGTGCAGGTCAGCATATGTACGTTTAGTACTGACTTGATCTGTACTTCCTAAATAAGAATAAAATGGGTCTATAATATACTTTTATACACATATTTGTATATGTATCTAAATATATATATATTAATATATATCTATATATGCTGTATATATATATATCTATATAGATATATATATATATATATATGTATCATATATATATATATATAGTATATCTATATATATATATATCATATACTATACATATATATATATATATATATATATATATATAATACATACAAATATATATATATATATATATATATATAATTCATTACTTTTTTTTACCTAACTCTAGTTACACATACACAATCATACACTCTTGATGAGACACACTAAATAAGATTACACGTAGTATATACGCAGCATACCATACCTGTCAAAACCCAAACCCGACAGCGTCACAACGCATCCCGACAGCGAACTATTTTCCTGTCCCACCGAACAGGCGCAACACTGCAGAAATGAACTGCCATTCCGTACCAAATTAACCGTTTAAATTCCGGAACGACGTTGTGAAAGGACGTCCGACCTTTATGAATATTGATAGCATCCGTTACAAAGTTTAAATTCATGGCGTCAACGACCAATTCCCTCAGCGGGATAATCTGATCCGTTTGCAGCGCTAACAGAATTACAAAGTCATTATCCCGCCTCAATCTCGTTGCCTCACTTGTGACGGTGCCCGGCCGCCATGGAGGGAACCGGACGACTCCCATCGATAAGGCTACCTACATCAACTTGCAATCCAATAAGAACTAAAAGTTTTCCCAGAGCTATAGGATTCTGGCGTCTATAGACGTCACTTCCTGGCGTTTGTCTTTATCTGCTTTGAGGAGGAAGTTTGAGCTTTAAGTTTATAAATGTTGTTGGAACATGAGACCTGCGTCACTTAATATGCTCGTAGATAATTACTGCTTTAGTCTTAACTGACTACAGAACATTCTGAGGAAGAAAAGGAGTATGACTGTTGAAAAAGAAAAAGTTTAGCATACATATACATACACACAAATACATATACATACATACATATAGATATATAAGATATATATATATATATATATATATATATAATATATACATATATATATATATATATATATATATATATATATATATATACAATACTATAATATATATATATACTATATATATATATATATATATATATATATATATATATATATATATATATATATATATACTATATATATATATATATAAATCCTTTAAGTGCATTACAATTATAACAAATCAGTACACAACCTATACAACAACATGTTGTTCAGGATTTGTTAAGCGTGCAAAGTCTCATTATCTAATTAGAGAGAGTCGAGGCAACAGCAGTGAGCAGCTCTATACATCTTGATGACTGTGGACTGGTATAACCCATCATAGTTTCGTAACGGACCTGCTTCTACAACACTCAGCTACTCATTAGTTTTAGATCACTGCTAAGGCTGGCAGTCATTTTGAATACGCATCAGTGAGATGACGTAACCACATTTAGAATACTGCAACATCTGCATCTTGCCGTTGATAGAATCTTGAAAATATGACTGGTCTCGGAAAATGGACTCGTGAAACGCCAGCATGGCAGGCCCTGGATTACTCAAGAACCCTAACACAAGGAAACCAAGTCTGCCAAGTAAATCTTTCCATGAGAAACGAAAGTCAAATTAGGCGTTTCTGAAATTTGGTCTCAAAAATTCTTTAAATGGGCCTTTTTGGGTAAAGTTGGTACTTCCTTGCCCTTTATTGCTAGCTTTTGACCTGAAAAAATTGTTGGTTGGCCTTTCCAGTACACTTTTTACTGTTTTGGTTCTTAATAAGAGTGAAAGCTCTTAGATCCCTAAATTAATGGTATTTTCTTGATTCTGATGGGATTATTTTTGCATTCGTAATGGTTTTCGATATACTTGTACCCTACCATAACGGCTGTTTGGTACTGATTGTTTCATTTAATCCTTAGCAACATATGAATTGATTCTTGATGTCAGTTGATTTCTGTCACTTTAGAAAGAAAATTATTCCCGTAACATTCATGTAGAAATCATAAATAGCAGCTGTTCCTGGCGTTAATTATTTGGTAAAGAATTAATCTATATTTACTCCCATCCTGTTACTCTACTTTGCACTCCTGGGCGCAAAGAATGCTACGATCAGTCTTGCTCAGGTCCAGCATGGAAACTGTTTAAGACAGTATATGAAGCTCCAGTTGCTCACGCGGTTCTGTTTGAAACCGGAGATCTACTACAGCCAACAGATTTTTCTTTGCACATTACCATACTGAAAAATGGTACCGTTTAGCACAGAACTTGAAAGGTCATTTTGAAAAATCCTTTTATTTTACTGCCCGTTTTACAAACGGATCATAGCGTTTGTTTAGAGCGTTCGTTTTCTAGGATTCATCGACTCTGAACAAGTATTGGATATTGATTATTGAAGAGAATATTGCTGAATCTCGACTGAGAACAGACCCAACTACCAGGTCACGCATTTCGGTGAACCTTCGACCTTGGGAAACATGCGAAATAACACCGAACGACCACTAACAGCTTTGGCAATTATGAGGGAATTCTATCCTCTACTAAGACTATACCACGTAATATCCGTGAACATAATTCAATGCATTTGCTTCTAGATAGTCAAAGCTACTTTTAATTCTTCTGCAAAAGGTGACAGAAGGTTTCTTTTACGACTTAGTAAAACTGCCTTTTACGATGAAAAACAT
This sequence comes from Macrobrachium nipponense, assembly GCF_015104395.2. Taxonomy (NCBI): domain Eukaryota; kingdom Metazoa; phylum Arthropoda; class Malacostraca; order Decapoda; family Palaemonidae; genus Macrobrachium; species Macrobrachium nipponense. The sequence continues at coordinate 13,999,989 of NC_061096.1, forward strand.
CCCTCAGAATATATGATGTAAAACAGAGCTCTCACTTTATACATAAAAGCACATTGTCCTGAAAAATCACCTTCTGGGTAAAGCTGAGAAGTATAATTACAAAAGAGAGAGTTTTTCAATCGGGCTTGAGTCGATTTCTGTGCCCTGGCAGACTCGAAGCATATTGACGTCAATTACCTCTTTGGCAGAACTCAGAGAATTTTCTTTTATTAGAAACTAGCTGCTGTACTCGGCAGGGCGGATTATGAAATCACTTTCAGAATAAGTAATCACTTGGGATCCTGTCAAGCCAAAGAAGGTGTGAAAATCCCGAAGAGTTCGCTGTCAACTCCGAAAGTTGTAAAAAAATGAGCGGGTAGAAGAAGAGGGGTTAAAGCCCCATTAGAAACGGCCCTCGAATTTCGGATTTTGACTAAAACCTTCCCCGGGGGGAGGGGGGAGGGAGTATATGGTAAAAATTTGGTAGCCTTAGCTTTCATTGTCTGGGAGTGCAAAACGAACATACAAGACAAAGACAGACAGAAACTGCCTTTTATATTATATATTATAATTAATAATAGGTAAATACACTTCTATCATTTCGTCAACTTTTACCTTCTGGTATTCTTTCTCTAATAATAATAATAATAATAATAATAGCAGGCGACTGTCCGGCACTTGCACAGAACCAGTACAAAAAGAGGCACGATTCAGTGGCAAAAGTCCTACACTGGAGCCTGTGCAAGAAACTCCAGCTACCTTGCAGTAATAAGTGGTACGAGCACCAACCTGAAGAAGTGATAAAAAACGATCAGGCAAAGATCCTCTGGGACTATGGTATCAGAACAGATAGAGTGATACGTGCAAATAGACCAGACGTGACGATGATAGATAAAATCCAGAAGAAAGTATCACTCATTGATGTCGAATACCATGGGACACCAGAGTTGAAGAGAAAGAAAGGGAAAAAATGGATAAGGATCAAGACCTGAAACTAGAGATAAGAAGGATATGGGATATGCCAGTGGAAATTGTACCCATAATCATAGGGACACTAGGCACGATCCCAAGATCCTTGAAAAGGAATCTGGAATTCTGAAGTAGCTCCAAGACTCATGCAGAAGAGTGTGCTCCTAGAAACAGCGCACACAGTAAGAAAAGTGATGGACTCCTAAGGAGGCAGGATGCAATCCGGAACCCCACACTATAACTACCACGCAGTCGAATTGGAGGACTGTGATAGACAAAATAATAATAATAACAATAATAACATTTACTCTATTAATTACATGAACAAAAAACTTTTGAAATATAACTGGCTGAATAAACTAAAATGAGTTCGATGCCGATTAACATAATTAAATATCCTTTGACTGTTGATTGATAATAATAATATTTGTATGACTGGACGCACACACAAAATTCCCCGTGTTAACGGAGGTACATTTTGATGTTCAGTTTTTTAGGTCTATGTAATGTCGAAATTTAAAGATTTTCTGCTAAGCCGTCTTTAAACATAAGCTTAATAAGATTCATCAATTTCTGGTAAATATAAAAAAAATCAGAAAATACGCCGGGCAGCGATAACAACTCACCGGAAACAGTTAGGAAAAACTATCACGACGCTTTCCAGCAAAAAAAAAAAAAAAAAAAAAAAGTGCATACGTAGTACATGACTGATTAGAAGACATACTAACTTTAAAGATATGCAGAGCACAATTAGGTTACATTAAAAGGAAACAAAACGATAAATGGGTTTCCTGAGTTAAGCACGTAATTATGTGGACCGACGAGGTTGATCAAAACAGCAATAGTATTTGGGGCTGTTCCTGTTTATAATTGTTTTCCGACTGCTGGAGCCAGAGCGCAAGCAAAATCTAACCGGCAAGAGTCCGCCCAAAGGCTGTTCTTAACGAATAAATCCTTTCTTGAATCAGCGCCAAAAACTTCAAGAATTTTACCCCAGGCTATAAGTTCCATAATCTACTGCGCTGAACCTACACCACCCGATCGATTTTTAGTTTTCTGTAAAAGAAAACTACTGAGATGGCTTCATGTCTATCCGTCCACCCTTTGAT
>NC_061096.1:14007045-14012045 GCF_015104395.2 Macrobrachium nipponense
GCTAAATGCAATGACAAAGTGGCCATGGGATAAAAAGTTTACGTGCCATAACTGTAAATCAAGTTGGTGGAGGGACAAGAAGAACTGAGAGGATAATGAAGAAGTAGAGAGTACGTGAGCGGAAAGAAAGCCGGGTCATTCATCTTAATACCGGTGTATAGGGGAGAAATACCCAAGAGCCTTGCTCACCCTACTGGAGAATCCCCCTCGGCACAATTTTTCTTCATTAACGAAAGTTTCCAATTTCGTCTTAAGCGATACATTATCGCTCCATCAGCATAATGATCTCCTCTCTTCTCTTCAAATACTGAGATCATCAATATGCTCTTATTTTCTCTGTAACTACTGAGATCATCAAATGATATTTCTTGCTCTTCTAAACATCTGTTTCGTTCTGACCTATCGGGTTTATTTCCTGTAGTGTCAGTCGATGAAATATATATATGACTGTTGTAACTAGTGAGTGCCCTAAATTAATCTCGGCCCCTATTTCCCAATGCTTTAACGTCGTCTACATAATTTGAATGGTAAAAAAACGAATATTTGTAAAACTAGGTCAATTTTTTTTTTTCAAATCAAAACAAAGTGAAAGCTCAAATAAGTCATCTGCCAACAAAACAGATGAATCTATGCATATACGTAGATAGAAATGTGTAAATTCTTTAACAGGACTTTACAGGTATGAACATATGAAAATACAGATGCAACGATACACGGCTCATTTCTAAACAGTAAATGCCAGTTAATGTTATTAATTTTCTTCTCTGACCTATCTACTTTCACTGGGTCAGCAACGATTATTTGTAGCGGTTTCTCACTAGTCCATCAACGACCAACATCACTTCTTTTCACTAACTTGTAATCTGTAACTTTTTCAGGTATATGAGTCAAACATAATTTCGTCGGGGTTACTAAAACGACGCGCGCGCGCACACACACACACACACACACACACACACACACACACCACACACACACACACATATATATATATATATATATATATTATATATATATATATATCTATATATATATATATATATAATATACACTTCAGTCTTGTTTCCCCACAACCCTGTACTTCTTCCCTAGGAGACTGATATACAAACCCGATTATTTTAAACCACTCCTCACTGATTGTCTGTTCTTATTCACACATGGTTTCCTGGACCGCAAATCTACTTGAACATTCATTTGCTTAAACCTCTTGATGTTCATCTTAAAGAAGCTTTGCTGTACCAAACTTAAATGTTCTGCCAACTGTCTGTCAGGCTTTTAATTTCAGCTTTATGTAGCAATGACATGTTTGGATCATTGCATATATTTGCTCCTCTGTAGCTCCTGACATTCCTTAGTGTTAGCTTTCTCTCTAAGTTAATAACTATGGAAAATATTTGGTTTTCATGGTTACTATCTGGAGTACTCCAAGAGTATTTGTCGTGAAATAAAATACCTCCAATTGCAAAATTAGTTGCAGCAATAAACTAAAATCTTTCACCCCATTTTCATTTGCAGTCTCTACCAAGCCTATCTTACCAATTGCATCCTTCATAACTTCATGATTCCTTGTAACGTTTTCATTCATGCCAAAAACAACAGTTCTTACTAACTCCTACTCCTATTCCATTTTCCACTTCTACATAAAATAAATCTTGTATTTCTTTCAGAGTTCTTTCGTTGGTACACAGTACACAATAATACTCATACTTTAATACTTTTATATTTGAATATTGCTAGCCGATATATGAGATTACGACTCATATCTATAAGATCAATAATAATTTATTCCCTAACACTGTCATGAATAAATGGTTCTTTGGTAACAAAAAGTAAGAAACATTGTTTTAATATTTTAGAGAGAGAGAGAGAGAGAGAGAGAGAGAGAGAGAGAGAGAGAGAGAGAGAGAGAGAGAGAGAGAGAGAGAGAGAGAGAGAGTATGGCAGGCAAGTCTTAAAATACTGGGATAATGCCCGTTAAAGAAACGAAGCCTCTTATAAAAGGAAAACAAATGGACATTTAACTCATCTCCCACACGTACTTTCCCACAAATAGCTGCAGGATGAGGAGTAGCCAGTATATCAAAACTGGTTCTACCCAAGACAGTCATAAGAGGTCTCCGCCCAACCTGATTCACCTTGTGGCATGAAGTAATATACCGGTTAGCAACACTAAACATTATGTAACCATGCAAAAAAGCTAAACATGACAACGTATATATAATGGGGTCCATATGGTATTAAAGATTATCAATATTTTCCGATATAATTTTTTTTACAATTTTTGTATTTCGAGGTTACCAAACGTACAAGTCAGTGATGTCATGAAATGTTAAAAAAATAATAAACTGTTAATTTTAATGTCTTGCTCTTGACAAATCGTTACTGTTAACTATTTGCAGTTTAATCATACAATCTTGGGTAGATCAGTTTGATCATGTGATTTCTATACAGCGGATACATATATATATATATATATATATATATATATATATATATATATATATATATATATATATATATATGTGTGTGTGTGTGTGTGTGTGTGTGTGTGTGTGTAGAATCTACTGGTAATTTTTACCAGATATATGTAAGTGTAATAGCCACAATGCCCTCTTAACTTCTAAAATTCTTTGCTCTCTTTTTGGATACTCTTATCACTACAAAGCCTTGAGTTCCCACTTTCAAAGATATCGAAGAAATCATGATGTCTGCTAGCGGGAAGCGAACCCGCGATACCATAAACGCGGGTTCGTTTCCCCCTACCAGACGTCATGACTTCCTCCTATTTCTTTGAAAGTTAGATCTCAAGGCTTGGGTACTGATAAGTGTATCCAAAAAAAAAAAAAGTGCAAAGAATCTGAGAAGTTAAGAGGGTATTGTGGCTATCTTACAATTTTATATATATATAAATATAATATATAATATTATTATTTAATATATATTTAAATTTATATATATTTAATATATATATATATTATTATTATATTATTATATAGGTAAAGAACAAAGGAAAATAAACAATGGGAGTTTCCGGCAAGATCCAAGATCTTTTGACCGTTCAAGCCTTTAACTTAGCAGTTCTCTAAGTTAAAGGACGTTGAAGGAGTTGGAAACCGTCGAAAGATCTTGCGGAAACTCCGTTGATTATTTTCCCTCCTGGCTTATACCTTTATTTAATGGATTTATCAACGGTTCCAAACTTTTCGTGAATTCAGTTTATACCACACACACACATACACACACACACACACCATATATTAATAATATTATAATATATAATATTATAATTATATATATTAATATTACATATTAATATAATATAATACATATAATTAACACAAATAAATATATATATATATTATAATATTATATATATATATATATATAATATATTATTAATATACATATATATATATATATAATATATATATTATTATATAACACATATAGTATACACACATATATATATATATATATATATATATATATATATATATATACAGCTGAAGAATCATTAGTGAGTTAATGACTAATCAATCTCCCTTTGCACATTCTCGAGAAAGATCCCTAAATTATCTTCTTGAAAACTTTTAAGAATTCCCGAAATGTCTGCCTTATATGTCAAAATAATCTCTAGACCAATAATTATTACAGAAAATAATACAAGAAACCTTCAACTCACGAAAAATTGCGATTTGTGCCTGCGTTATTACCTATACAATTTGTGCGAACGTATTTCACTGCAAACGCAACTGTCTTTTAAAATTGGCCGCTAAAATTTTGAATAATTATTATCATATGAAATTTAAACCAAGCTACTCTTCATTTGGCATTACGATGCGGAGAAAATCGCTATCACAATGCTCTAAGCCATTTACATCTAGGGTATGAACACGTGATATGCAGTTCACGTGATATCGATGCAACCACTACAAATGCTATGCAACGTACATTAACCTTGGGTCTGCTCCAGCGGGCGTTGGTAGCCTGTTCGCCAGGGAGAACTCTGCCGCTCGTTAGGAGGAGACCGATACCTCCAGTTTTGAGCCAGTTCATATTATCAAGTTTTCTTTCTATGGTGTGACAAAGCCTTCCATTGCCTTCCTGAGAGAAGGTATGAAGTGCGTTAATATCAACATTTTGTCATCACGGAGTGATTTTCTTCTATTACAGAAACTGGAACTTGAACATTCATTACGATGAATTCGCAAGGAGTCAGTTTTACGAGACACTATGGACTGTCAGCGGCTAGAAAGAGTTCAAGGTACTTTTTTATATCCCGCGGGTATCAACGGCTGCAAGATAACTGTGGAAAACAATTGAAAAATCGTTTCTAAAATATCCATGAGTTAATCCAGTCGGTTTAAATCGTATATTTGAATGAGAGGACACTAAAAATGAAAGTGATTTCTTCTGAAAGGGAAAGCGACATCAGTTACTCGATTAAAACGTCTTGCAAATCTTGCCCCGGACCTTTCATCGGAAGTGTGTCATTCTGAATTCTGAAAAGAGGGAAACTCTTGCCTGCTACAAATAAAGAAAACAGCTCTATTGTATGAAAACAATATTTACTGGCAATTTCTCATGTCAAAGATCTGCAGTCAATTGAAACATTTATCGGAAAGTGAATCGGGCAATTCTTCGTCACATAAGACTGCCGTCGAAAGGAAAGATATTACTTTACTAATGATTACTGAGCTGAAATAAAAGTTTCTGTCAACATTTACTTTTTAAAGAAGCAAAGATATATCGCCTTATTTCGACAGGAAACCAAAATAAGAAAACACTAGGAAAAGTACAAAGAAAAGAAGTAAACAGATAAATAAGAAAGAAAGTGAAGAATGGAAGAAAGAGGCAATAGAAAACTGATGGAAATGAAAGAGAAACATTACCAAAAGTCAAAATCCATCTACAGGGACTACACTTTTCTACGTTGCCTGGTAAGTAATGGAATTCATTGTTGCTAAAAATACTTTGATTTCCGATGCCGATACGTATAC
>NC_061096.1:14014545-14017045 GCF_015104395.2 Macrobrachium nipponense
GCTGTCTCCTCTCTTCAGGTAATATGAATGAGAAAAGTTTACAGAAAAGGTGGTATTTATACCAAGAGATTCGTCCACAAGTAAGCCAATTTAGGTCACCCCCGCTGATAATCTTCCTTTAATCTTCTTAAGCGTTGGTTGAATGAACACTGTGTCGACGATGTCCGATGTCCAATTCCCTTTTGAGATGTTCATTACCTGCTTCTCTTTTATTAAGGCCGATTCCATCATTTGACTCTTGTACCGGCAGTTGCTGCTATAAAGTTCACGTGACATATTCCAGTTTATTCTATGGTTATGTTCATTTATATGATTGAAAATAGCCGAGTTCTGTTGTCCATACCTAACTGACCGTTTGTGTTGTATTAATCTGGGGAAGTGATTTACCTGTAAATCCGATGTAAGATTGGTCACAGTCCTGGCATGGGATCTCATATACCCCAGAGTCTTTGGGCGTATCTTTTGTTGGACGTTAATCAGGGATTTGGCTAAGGTATTTGGGTAGGTAATGCAAAAGGGTTGGATTTCCCAAGGGTGTGAGTTACTCTCTTAATCGTCTCCAGGTGGGGAATTTTTATTTTATTGTTGGGTGTGTCTCTGGTCTTGTCTTTAGGGGGTCGGTAGAAAATTACGTTTGCTTTGAGAAAGCAATTCAAAAAGCAAACGTAATTTTCTACCGACCCCCTAAAGACAAGACCAGAGACACACCCAACAATAAAATAAAAATTCCCCACCTGGAGACGATTAAGAGAGTAACTCACCCTTGGGAAATCCAACCTTTGCATTTACCTACCCAAATACCTTAGCCAAATCCCTGATTAACGTCCAACAAAAGACATCGCCCAAAGACTCTGGGGTATATGAGATCCCATGCCAGGACTGTGACCAATCTTACATCGGATTACAGGTAAATCACTTCCCCAGAGATTAATACAACACAAACGGTCAGTTAGGTATGGACACAGAACTCGCTATTTTCAATCATATAAATGAACATAACCATAGAATAAACTGGAATATGTCACGTGTAATTTATAGCAGCAACTGCCGGTACAAGAGTCAAATGATGGAATCGGCCTTAATAAAAGAGAAGCAGGTAATGAACATCTCAAAAGGGAATTGGACATCGGACATCGTCGACGCAGTGTTCATTCAACCAACGCTTAAGAAGATTAAAGGAAGATTATCAGCGGGGGGTGACCTAAATTGGCTTACTTGTGGACGAATCTCTTGGTATAAATACCACCTTTTCTGTAAACTTTTCTCATTCATATACCTGAAGAGAGAGACAGCAGTCTCTGAAATATAGTACTTTTCTCTCTACAATTTGGTGTTTTTATGGGCTCCTTTTATTAGATGGAATTCCGTTGTTACAGAACACTTTTACCAGTCATATATATATATATATATATATATATATATTATATTTTATATTATATATATATATATATATATATATATGGTATACAAGGATTGTGTGTGTGAAAGCATATACAACCTCTCATTACTAAAGTAATGACCATAGTTTGTATTCGCCATAATGAATTTGAAAATTATGCTTGATTATGAGATTTCCAGTTTAGGATTCTGGAAAATTGAATATTATCTGTTAGTATTAACGATAAGTTTTTACTAAATAATTGCTGGTTTTACTGCTTGATAATTGATAGATTGCATTTTATTGACTGATCTTTCCCCTGGATGATAAATTATTTTAATGGAACTGATACAACTTCTGATACCATAACAGACCGATTCTTGCCGTCCGTTTCATTTTTCACTGTTTTCATGTTCATTTTAATTATTTTTTTTATTAAAATATCATTATAACTCTAGACTACTCCTAATTTCCCTAACTCTTACACTGAAGTGAGCCGAAAATGTTATGTTATTGACTTGAATTCAAACTTAAGGTACAGTAGAAGTATATATAAATATATATATACACACACATGTATATATTATATATATATATATATATATATATATATATATATTATATTATATATATATACGGCGTAACTGAACGAAGTTCGTTCTCACTGCTCTGTTAAGGGAGTTTGACCTTGCCAGGTGACGAACCACTCATTAATTATAATTACCCTTTCGGTATTAGTTCCGAGGTGTAGCGAATCGGATAATACACAACATTTGCAGCTTAATATTTGTGTAAATAAAAATCACAGTGATGTGATAAAAATCACACAAAAGTATGTATACATACATGAATACATACAGACATATACACATATAGTGTGAACAAAAGCAATTCTTCTCTGAATCAGTGGTGTTGTATTTTTGTGCTTGTACAAAGTTCAAATTGACATGTCCGCTTTTTAAAATTATCTGCTGCGTATTACTAAGATAAATTAAATTATTTTCTCTCCGTAAGTCGCCCAAGCTTTTTGGACTGATGCGTGGAGTTTGGGGCGATGCGCTCAAGGCCTATCTTGAATATTTCCTGTCATCCCTCATTCCTCAAAAATTTGATTTATGATGC
>NC_061096.1:14022045-14024545 GCF_015104395.2 Macrobrachium nipponense
CCATTAGCGCGCTCGCTTATGGAAATTCAAATGACGTGCCTGTAATCTCGGTGCATTAAGCTTATTCTCTTTACAAGCAGCTCATCGCTGTTTTAATTCCGTCATTCTGGTGAAGTGGGTTCTACTCCAACTATTTTTGTCTGACTTAACGCTGAAGGCGCAACCTTTTAACTGCCTTGGAATTTTACAGAATTAACATGGCCCTTCAGCACATTTTAGTTTTTTATATATATATACATACATCACACACCACACACACACACACACATATATATATATACTATATATATATATATATATATATATATATATATATATATGTAAAAGAGGGACTAGAAATTATTTCAGCTAGCACTATCAATCATGGATCGAATTCAGAGGCATTGGCAGTATCCTCACTTATCATGAGGCATTTTAGCTGGTTTTGCTTAGTAGGCAAGAAAGCTGTAGAATATATATATATATATATATATATATATATATATATATATATATATATATATATATATATATATATACATTACTATATATATATATATATATATATATATATATATATATATATATACATACACATATATATTACAGCTTTCTTGACAAGTGAGGATATTGCGAATGCTGAATTCGACCCATAAATGTTAGTGCTAGCTCAAATAATTTCTAGTCCTTCTTTATAGCATGGTGGACTACTGCAATATCATCCTTACTCACCAAGCTTGAGTTCGAATCCCACCTCGGAAAAAAAAAGCTTTCCATTTCCTATTCAAATCTACAGCGATCTGCAATTACCAAAGAGAAATCAAGGTCACTGGGGCTTTTAAATGTATGTAGCCGGTGAATGTATCTAAGGAAACACATACCTATTACCCAAAAAGCCATTTCTTGAACAGAGTTGACAGTGATTGATTTTAGGTTCTCTGGCATCGTGACATATCAAGTCATTGCCGCCGATACCATCGACTGAAAATGACGAAATTTGTATAATAACTATGGAAACGCTGATAAGAAGACATAAAGAAATAAATCATATAGCTTTTGCGGAAGACCTGCTTCAGATACAAACCTAAAACCCCCATGGTATCCTAAACAAATTCTTCCCGGAGGACTTGTCTAGGAAACAAAATACTGGCTATTCTCGTCTCTGAATGTCCCTAAGACTAGGCCATTCACTGAGAAAATGTTCCACAGTTCAGGAGGCGGCTGCAAAAAACAACAAATGACACTTTATAGCAAACTCCAGTATAACTGCTGAAGCTTCATACATCTACAGACATGATGAGCCCCTAAAACACAGTGCACAGCTTACCTCTGTAATGACCAAACTTCGCAGGTACCAGGATCGTCTGTTCTTACACATCTTCCCTTCATCTAGTAGCTATCACTTCCTCGGACCATCACTCCCTCTGCTTTTTCAAATTCTTGTGAATTGAAAACTTAAACAAACATATCATTTCCTCATTCTCTTCGGGTGACCAACAAAATGAAACCCTAATCCGTCTTCAACTGCATAAATATTTTTTACCGCGCCATCTTGGTTTATATCAACACTTCTCATTTCGGTAAAGAAGGGTTGGTTTAACAATCCTTTCATACATTACAAATTTTACTTCCGCGAAACAGTCTCTTATTAATCTTGCAAATATTTCCCAAAGCTCCTGGTAGATTCCTTGCTTCACTTATTTCATTATTCTCATTCTTTCATTCTACATCAACCATTGACACTTTCACCTAAATTCTGAATCAAACAACCGCTTTTATACTTTACCATCCATACTTTAATTTCCAAATTTTCCTGATTTCTGTTTGTCCTGATTACTTAACTCTTGTTAATATTCACACTCCGCTTTATCTTATCATAACTGCCTTTAAATTTCTTCACCATTTTCCGTAGCCTCTGTCACTGTTACTAATATATAAGATCAGTCACTAAATATCATGCATGATCGTTTTTTTTCTGTATCACAAATTTGCATCTACTACTTTCTTTAACTTCTCTATCATTCCATCCATGAAGATAGTGAGGTCGTGAAAATATACCACATGGTGGACACTTGTTTTATATGAACTTTGACTAAAATAAATAAAAAAAATAAAAAGGAATCTCTCTTTCACAAGTAACAAATGCGACAAATTTTCTTCGGCGCAATCAAGTTTTCTGAAAGCGTATAATGCCGTGGCCCTTCAAACCCTTCAAACTTTCAGCCAAGGCCCGGTGGTCGCGTGTTGTTGCCACCTATAGCGGTGCCAGACGCACGGTCATGGCTAACTTTAACCAACCTTAAATAAAATCAAAACTACTAAGGCTAGACGGCTGCAATCTGGTATGTATGATGATAGGAGGGTGGATGATCACACAAGCTTCACTCTCAGTATAAAACTAAAGATTTTCTTCGTAATCTATACCGTACATCACACCAACACCTTCCGGACAGCACACAGCGAATCCACCAAAACTGTCGTACTTTCTCTTGGGTTCCTGTACGCCATGAATGGTTTTCAA
>NC_061096.1:14027045-14044545 GCF_015104395.2 Macrobrachium nipponense
ATAAACTCGGATCATTATAAGACTTCGAGATTTTATATTGCAAAGGTCCGATACAATATCAACCTAATGATGCCATCTACCTCAAACACGATGATACAGAAAATATAAAAAACGAAGCAAGGAAACATTGTTAGGTCTTGATTGTGAAATAAATAGTCACGGAGCCGAATTATTACAATAATTGTCAATTTCACTGTAATCATTATTAAGATTTTAACAGTAGGAGCTGGAGTTCTATAAAAGATTTAAGTTAGCTAACATAGCGCGCGCACGTACTCTCATATCCTTCAGCAATGACAAGTATTCAAAGATTAATTCTTGAACAAAATTTTACTGTATTTTTCTCTGTTTTTAACCTTATTTTCTTTTGCAATTATAACAGCTGGGTGTTTCTTGCAACTGAGAGGGTAATGCTACATAAAAACATTCGATGTTTAAGATTAGATCTACGACAAAAATCCCTCACCCGACTCAACTATGATGGTTAGTGCTTAAAAAGAGGAGCCTGAAATACCTTGGTTTTTCCTTTTAGATAAGACAAATTACCTTTGATGTAAGCTTGGTAACAATGTACATATTATATATATCTATCTATATATATATATATATATATATATATATATATATATATATATATATATCTATAGCTATATATCATCACACACACAAATATATGAGACCAAATTATCTAATTTTTCACACACCCATATGTTTCCTAGTTAGGGTGGAAAAAGTGGTCCAGAACTGTTAAAAATACTCATAACATTTACACTTCCATTTTCAGAGAAAAGGAAACATTAGATTTTCTTTACCAAAACACCATCACTATTGTTCCTCTCGATTCTTTGAAAGGGAATCTTGCTTCCTTACCAGGTTCCTGTGTAATTTTTGAACTTGTTGAAAATTAATTTTTGAAATATAGTACGTGAACATCCACATTCTTTGGTAGGTATTGGCCTCTCACAGCTGTGCGGTGTTAGTTCCTGAACAGATTATTATTATTATTATTATTATTATTATTATTATTATTATTATTATTATTATTATTATTATTTTATTATTATTATTCAGAAGACGAACCCGATTCATATGGAATATACCCACAGGGGCCACTGACTAGAAAATTTGTAAACTTCCAAAGAATATAGTTTTCATTCGAAAGAAATAACAGAAGGTAATCGGTAACACAGAGAGAGATCAGTTATTAGAAAAACAGATTAACTAACAAATTAATAAATAAGTAAATAGAAGATTTGCTTCTTCGCTTGAATTTCGTATGAATCAACTACAAGACATCCTCTGGTGAGGCTTGTTTCCACAGTCCAACGGTGTGGGGAATAAAGGACCTCGGAACTGAGAGGTTCGACAGCGAGGCAATTAACGGTTTGAGCTCTTATGAATACCAGAATGATAACGATTAGACTTATATCAATACCAGAATAGATAAGACGATTAGCACTTATATCAATACCAGAATAGATAACGATTTAGACTTATATCAATACCAGAATAGATAACGATTTAGACTTATATCAATACCAGAATAGATAACGATTTAGACTTATATCAATACCAAGAATAGATAACGATTTAGACTCATATCAATACCAGATAGATAACGATTAGACTTCATATCAATACCACGAATAGATACGATTTAGAACTTATATCAATACCAGAATAGCTAAGATTTAGACTTAATATCAATAACCAAGAATAGATAACGATTTAGACTCATATCAATACCAGAATAGATAACGATTTACACTCATATCAATATCAGAATAGATAACGATTAGACTCATATCAATACCAGAATAGATAACGATTTAGATTCATATCAATACCAGAATAGATAACGATTTAGATTCATATCAATACCAGAACGGGTAAGATTTTGAGACTCATATAATATTACAAAAGACCAGATAACGATTTAGACTCATAAATACCAGAACAGGACAAGATTTTTCGGACTCATGTAAATACCAGAACAGATAAGATTTAGAATATATAAAAATACCAGAAACAGATAAGATTTAGACTCATAATACCAGAAACAGGTAATGATTAGATTCATATAAATACCAGAACAGATAACGATTTAGACTCCTATAAATACCAGAGCAGATAACGATTTAGACTCATTACATACCAGAAACAAGACAAGATTTAGACTCATATAAATGCCAGGACAGATAAATTTAGACTTATATACATACCAGAGCAGATACCGATTTAGACTCATATAAATACCAGATCAGATTATGATTTAGACTCATATAAATACCAGAATAGATAACGATTTAGACTCATATAAATACCAGAACAGATAAGATTTTAGACTCATATAAATTTACCAGAGCAAGCTAACGGATTTAGACTCTTAGAAATACCAGATATGGATTTAAATTCATCTAAAATAGCAGAATAGATAACGATTTAAACTTATACAAATACGCCTATCTGTGTGTACTTTCAGAAAATGCAAAACAGCAGTTTTGGCTACCGCCATCTTTTAACTACAGGAGAGATCTGTTTTGATAGGCAATCCACCAGTTTTCCCAAGCCACTTCAAACCTTCACCAAAGACTCAACAACAACACTTCAACCTCATATAATAATACTTCTGCTTCATTCACCCAAGTTATCTTGCCCAAGTTCAAACATCTCATTGACATTAGGTGTTTTATTCCAAATCTCATCTACTCCATCAACTGTATTAGTTTGTTCCTCTCTTAATTTCTTTTCAGTCTTACAAAAGAGACACCTTTTATATATGTGCTACCTTTCTATGGAAGTAAAAACTTCTCTACCAAAAAAAAAAAAAAACTCCTACCACCTCCTCTTCAGATTAGAGCCGCTGGAATGATATCTTACGGTAAAAATTGTCCGAAGAGGGCTAGAACATCTTTGCTATCAGTTTAATTTGCCAAGGAAAGAATTATTCATCCTTCATGCACTGCAGCACCTAAGAAAGCAATTAGTTATTAGTTTAGAATAAACCCCCAGATACCCATTTCACTGAGAAAATGGCATAACAATTTTAATTTAAAAATAAAGTGTAGAATCTTTGCGAGAGATTATGTTTAGCTGGGTATTTAAGGGGTTAGCGGCGAGGACTACCAAACACTATAAGCTCATTATTATTCCCTCGACATTATTTAATAGCACAGGCTCGTCAGTATCATCCTACAATCATATCTCAGAAATGGAAGGTTTATATATATATATATATATATATATATATATATATATATATATAATTTATATATATATATATATATATATATATATATATAAATATATATATATATATATATATATATTATATATATATATATATATTTGTATACATATAATGTTCCCATGTTTCCAAGCCAGAACCCAACTCCCGTTGGACATAACCTACTGATGTTTCCTCCTTCCGCAAAGTGGATTGAAGATTAGTGAATAGATTACTCTGACTCATGTTGAAGGTCAGCCAGTGGCCCTTCTGTCCTCCGCCTAATTAAGATGCAAGAAAAACAGAAAAACAAATAGTAAAATGCCGATCTCATCGACTCTCTGAAGAGACAAAGGAGAGAATAGTCTTTCTGTTTAAAGATACTTTTATGTTTACTCGCTGAACTCATAACAAACGTGCAGTCTTCCAGAATTAATAATTCGTCTATGAAGAGTGATGTAATGATGGTCAACATTTGGTTTATGGTTTACTCTACTACAGCATCAAACAACGGCTAAAAAAAATTTGACCATATTCTACCATAGACCGATTTCACTCAAAATAAAATATAGATACTCTAAAAATTGGTATAATTTAAGTTTTATTATTAAGTTTGCCTTCTCCTTCCATGTCAACAGCCCTAACTGATTCAGTCGAAAACCGAGAGGTAATGTAATGATGCTCTTCTTTTGGGCGATACTTGGGATCATGGCAAGCATCGCTAAATATAAGATACTGATATTGGAAAAGCACAGAAATACTCACAAACACACAAACCCATATACACACACCCACACACAGACACACGCAAATTTTTTTACAAATATATATATATATATATATATATATATATATATATATATATATATATATATATAAAATATAGTATGTTTGTGTGTGTCACTTTCATCTGGAAGGCTGAGGCCACAAATGAAGTTGAAACATTAAATTAACCACTGAAGCAAACTTTGAATAAAGCAGATATATGATAAAAAAAATAAAAATTAGGTAGGCAATATCATTTCTTCAAATTTATTACTAAAAACACAGCTTAGTTTGTCCCATAGGATTGTTTCTTCACTGCTATTATGCAAGCTCCATTACAGTTTCTTAATCATTCTTTTGCCCTATGGCAAATAGAGCACACTATATAGGTAGAAGCAACTAAACAGAGCTTTAAGCGTTACATGGAGGATACAGCACTTTTACAATTATATTTAGAAAAAGTTCTGCTCTATAGATATCTCAAGTGCACAATTCTTCACAACATGAGAATTTGGGGAAAATATTAGTTTTTAATTTATAATGAAAATCTTAAGAATACCTGGAAAACTGACAGGAACTTAATGCAATCATTTATTCACTATGACACTGATATTCCGTAACTCACTTGCACAAAATTTCCCTTCTCTGCACATAACACATTACTTACGCTTTTCTTTTGTGTACATAACTTGCTCGCGAAATCTTCTTCTCTGTACTAAACGACTTAACAACATTAGTAAAAACATGTTAGAAGCTGAATCGGTCGTTTATATTGTTGCAATAATAAGGTCCGAAGCCTATCCCAGGCATATTAACTATTTATGTTGACATGAAAACAATCATTCTCTCTCTCTCTCTCTCTCTCTCTCTCTCTCTCTCTCTCTCTCTCTCTCTCTCTCTCTCTCATCAAAATTTGTTATTACCGTTACCATTAAAACCTTTATAATTCTATTTTATATATGTTAAGACAAAAATCTCATAATTCAATTAATTTAGAATATTTCGACAGCATTAACTCAATAACAATACAGGTTACAGATCATAATCATGACAGACCAAACTATATCGCTTAAGAAGCCTTTAAGACGCCTATTAAAAACTAAATATAACATAGTATCATAAAACTACTTGTGAGTGGCTTTCATAATTTGCATTGAATATTCAATCTTAATCAGATATGGAAGGCACAGTATTTTACTGATCAAAAAGGGGACACACCTCACAGCAAGACACACGCTAATATACTTCGTCTGACCTCAAAGCCTTAATCACTGCCAAGAAAAATGATTTCTAATTAGTTTTCTAATGGCTGTTATACATAAAGAAATTGTATGCTTTTTTGTATTGTACCTTTACATAGGCACTACTCCCTAACGATAACAATAGGTAGTTAATGATAATTTTCACATGGGGATGCCTGTGAGAAACACGACAGCAGTTAACGGTTGGCCAAAACCTTACTACTTAGCACCAGACTCTTGATATATTAGTTGATGTCAGATGCTTAGCAACGATAAACTTGCCATCAAAAGCAGTTCATCGCTGATGGATCCTGCAGTAACCACATTTAATCCCTATTTAACACTTGATAGACAGGCGTATACCCCTTGTAAGTAAGTTTATTAATGGAATTATCATTATTATTATTAATAATAATAGTTTTACCAAACCACTGAGCTCTCACAGGGCTGGCCTATAAATGTTAGAAGGACACCTAGAACCCTCCCTTTAAAGAATTTACTGAAAGTCTTCGCCGTCATATTTATAATATCATTATTATTATTCGCACCACAGGCGTAAAATTGTCACTGACAGATGGATAATCAAAGAAATGTGTGTGGATAGTGCTTGGGTTGGTGAATGTATGATGCAAACTTTGCAGTTTCCAGAAATTAATGATGAAAAAGTAAGAGTAAATTTCACAAGGTACATAACTTTAATTCTTAAACTGTTATGTTGATTATCACTATCCCACTTAATTTACCATTTCTGAGCCCATGTATGATAAAAATAGACATGCTATATAAAATGAGATAGTTTATGGCGAGTGACAGTTCTGCTAGCCCCTCCCCCCACAACCCCACCCCCTCAAAAAAAGGGGGGGGTGTTTAAGGAGGTTTTTCGAGTATTCCTGCAACGAAAGCAAATTGTTTTGCATCCATGCCTTCAGAAATAAGTAGCTATAAGTTGAGCTGAATTCCATATAGTTTAATCGCCATAATTGTTTGTAGACATGAAAGAGAGAGGACGGAAATGCATTCAGTGAAAAAAGGAGAACTATTTTCCACGCGAAAAGAAGGATCTAGCAAAGAGAAAATAAAAAATCAAACGTCGCATTATCAATATTTGCGATAATACAAAGACAAAGTCTACAATAAAGGGCGAGACGGGAGAGCCAAGGAGTACCTAATGGCCAGAGAAATAGGAAGGAGGTGATGAATAAGAAACCCTTCCATCTCATCTACGAGACCAAGGGTCGCGTATATGTCAAGGCCGGATGTCCTATTGGCTAACGTTGAATTTTGATCTTTAACGAATAGTCCACACGTTACGTTTCAACCGTGTGTACTGTGTGTACGGGTGAGCGCGAGTTAGCACAGTATATCAGGGACTTTAATAGAAAGAAAAAAAAAAAAAGAAATTTGGTAGGCATTTTTTATGTAGATTTTTAAAAGGATAACCTTCCGGAATAAAAAGGTTCAGAGTTGACAAGTTGTTGCCATGGTTACTACTAAACCTCTGAGTTGACTTTATCACAAGTTGATCATCTCAATAAGGTCATATAATATTTCATTAAAAACATTTTAGCCATAAAGCTGACTGAAGTACATAATTCTTATATCATTATACTCCTTAAATCATTGGCTGACGATGTTTAGTGATGAAATTGGGAAACGTTCCTTTTCTGCAGTAAAACTGAGAGACTGAGAGTTTCCAGCCCTGTGATTGGCTTTATCAACAGCCAATCAGGAGCATCGTCAGGAACGGCGCTGGGCATGAAGTGCACGGATGAAGTGAATCTACTTAGTAACATGAATGGAAACGAGAGGAAGTTCGTTTTTCTCAAAGGTGCTTATCAGCATTATCCGTGTCTATGGAATATGGGATATTCTCAGGTATTTTTTGAAATAGTCGTTCATCATAGAGCTCGCTGAAGATACTTCCGTACTTCCTTTGTCCTTCGCTGCCGAAGCCAATCGTCTGTTCATTTCCTTTTCTTTACGCAATTATGCATTTGATCATACATTTGTGCTACAACAACGGCAGCACAGGCAAATTTTTCCTCGTCACTGCTCATCGTGGCTATGGAACGGATACTACTGCCTGTCGCAGCAATCACGTAGTTGTAGAAGCAAGACGCGCTTTGCAGCATGAAGAAGCGTCGCCAAGGTGGGCGGGCATGTGCTGGTAGAGCTGACTTATGCAGCGCAGCAAACGTCGTAGTGTAAACTGACCTTTAAAAGGACATCAAGGATGGGAAGTAGGAAGGAGTGAGTGATGAGGATACGGAGCGTCGCCATCATTCTTCAGCGCGTATAGAAAAACGGCCATTATTTTGTAAAGAACTGACTAGTCTCATCAGCATTCCGGAGGAAATCAAGAGACCCTCTGATGTGACAAGGAGAGTAGAATGGCAGGGATTTAACTGTTCTAATATTAGGAAATCACCATTCTGTACGAATATTTCAAATGGTCAGTTAACACAAAGTAATTTTACATATTTCATTCTTACATGGTTATCTAACTTAAAACACACACACACACATAAGCGCCTCAGTGGCGTGGTTGATATGGTGTTTGCGTTCCACCTCGGTGGTCGCGGGTTCGATTCTCGGCATTCCATTGAGGAGTGAGAGATGTGTATTTCTGGTGATAGAAGTTCACTCTCAACGTGGTTCGGAAGTCAAGTAAAGCCGCTGGCTCCCGTTGCTGAATAACCATTTTGGTTCCATGCAACGTAAAAACACCATACAAAAAAAAAAAAAAAAAAAAAACACACACACACACACACATATATATATATATATATATATATATATATATATATATATATATATATATATACAAATTCGACAGGCATATGTATGTGTATTAGCAGAAGTATACTTATGCCCTTCTTCGTGGTCTGGTTTCTAACGTTAACCTTGTCCAGGTGGCAAATTCTCGAGATGTATACTAGTATTGCACCAGCTCCCCCCCCCTTTTATTATTTATTTATTTATTTAAATTTTTTTTTTCTTTTTTTTAGCATGCCCCTGGGTCAGGTTAAGCTGAGTTAGGTTAGTTTTAGTTACGATTTGAGGTCAGTGAGTAATTTGGGTGTGGGAACCATAATGACATTATTTTTTGAGGAGATTGCATGTTAGATTTTAAGATCTGGCGTCCCGCTTTTTCAGGAAGGTCTCAGTACTCGGTTACAGTTGGGGAATATGTTTCCGGGTGCAAGTTCGAAATCTGCCCGGACGCCAAAATTTCTTCACTTGAGCCTTAGCATTTGTAATGCCAAGCATATCTAATAAGTCTTGAAGTAATCGAAATGTTAGGAGAATAGTGTGGTTATATAATTTATACATGTACCCGGCTATAAAGGTACCAATATATTCTGATGTATGGATGTATTTAATTGTATACCACATAGGAAAAATGAAATGGTTTTTGGTAACAGATGTTTTCAAATTTTAGGTCTTTTCTTGGCTACATGCACTGCAAATTTTATCTCTTTACCTTAATAAACGCCCAAGAAGAAGTCCATTGGAGGACGAAACTGTTGGGCATTTTTCTGGAGACAAACCATTTTCATTTTCCTATTTGTGGAATACAATTGAATTACCATATCTTCGTGACTATGAAGATTACCAGTAAAATATATTTTATATATATATTTTTATATATTATATATATATATATTATATATATATATATGTATATTATATATATACATACATAAGTGAAAAAATCATGTGACAAGGCAATATATACCGAAACAGTGTCATCTGCTGAAAAAAAAATTACCTCACGAGTCATCTGGGAATTGATAAAAGTAAATACATGATATGAAAAATAGTCAAAAGTCTCTAAACAGATTTCCTAGTCCGTACAAATTTGCAAAATGTAGCATTACAGAGCGATTTTTTAGAAATCTGACAACTGAACACACTATATCACCTTTCTTTCCTAACGTCATTCGTCAACACAAACGAATGAAAATGTATAAATTGAAAATAAACAAACATCTAACGCTTATACGGTTTAGGCTGTTTCCGATGTTACAGGGAAATCTTTGTTGAGTTTTGTCTTAAAGAGAAACAGAATGAGCCCCAAACATCATTCCTCAATGGTCTGTCAAAATACAGATTATTATATTATTTAAACTGAGACTTTGAGTAGGAATTTAAAAATTTGTCAGTCTGCAGAGAGGAATAGGGCTACAACATTAAGCTGATTTTTGGAGGCTAACTGATGGTTGTAGAGGTGTTCCACTGTGTGAGTTCCCTTGAATATAGGATGATTAAAAAATATTTTATATTTGACAAATAAGCTTGGAGAAAGGAGGGGTTTCCCTCATTTCTTTTGCATTCGAGTACTGCGTTCTCTTGTGAGACAGAGGTTGTGCTTGTCACAGTAGTGCCTAATCATGACATTATCCTGAAAAAGGCTTGTAAGTCTCCCTAACGGGAAAGTTCTAGTCATCCAAACAAGAAACTGGGCGGATCTTACATTATTCATTTTGGCAGTTCTGTTCATATATCAGCTTGACCCTTTGAAGCTCGGCTCTGCGAATGGTGACCTGGTCTGCACATATTACATCTTTTTATTAATGGTGAAAGAAAAATAGCAACATCATCATTTGATCCTGATAGCAAAAATTTACCATGCATTATTTACTGTTACTGGTTGCTGTGCAACTGACTTGCAAAGGCTGAAAGGCTACCAATATACAGCAGAAAAAATGGGGAAGCCCTGATCCCCATCTCCTAGCAAGTCAGAACTAGGGAGAACCAAGCAGATGTTGCTGATAACTCAGCAGGTAGATCTCTGGGGTCCCCAAAGGCCCAGTCCTTAGCTCATAGGGACGTAAGGTCGTGTTGCCTAAACATAGCAGCTATTATCATGGTGTATAAATATTCCCCCTTGACCTTCTGAATGGTGATATTTGAGAAGCCATTACACAAGACATTTTCAAATGATTTTATGCAGAGCAGGCAAACTATTGTAATGGGATAGGGTTTGGAGGATGTGTGCGCCAATGGCAGATTCTAGATAAGTGAGGGCAGGGCATTTATTAGTGTTGTTAAAATAGTACCATAGTTGATATCCTTCGTGTATACTTTGGTCTTGAAGCTACTGAGGACAATGGGGGTTATCTAAAAAGAAATGTTAAGCCCTTAATGTAGGAAACCTATTTCACCCTATAATTAGTTTGTTCTCTATCCCTACCTATCACCCGGGTAAAGAAGTTGGCACATTTCCTAATAACATTTCATCCTCCCCAACATCATCTTGAAAAGGTCCACAACAAAAGTACTGGTGGCACCGAAGCTTATCCTAATGTAGAGTCCTCCCTCTTTATGAAGCATCTGTTCACAGAACTATCTTCTACATAAGGGTATATTATGAAGACCTATCCATTACAACAACATCCAAAAAGAAGACCTTGTGACCTTTTATGACATCTGTATAAGAAGTACACTTTGTAGATACAGCCATGGACATGATGTGCCAACAATATGAACTACGTGAACTTCTTTATGGGTACATTCTGAAATAAACCATACTTGTTGCCACCATGGACCTGACTGCCTCTGTCCAAGACAAGATCAGAAACGTAAACTTGCCCCACAAAGAAAAAACACGAATAGGTAAGGAGGCACCAACCCACCAAGGGCAAATGATTGTTCCCATTAAAACAACCCTTACCTCACATTTGAGGAAGTGCTCCTCAGCAAAATGAACACCTCTGCCATCTACTGTTAACATGTCGATGGTAACTTCATGATGACCACTGATGAAGAATCCCTAAGATGCCTCAAGGATGAAATTGAGGTCAACTCTTCTTCACTTCAAACACAGAGGAGAAACAACGACTGTTTTGCATTTCTTGAGCTCCTATTGAGCCACAGTGACATCAATTCAAAACTAAAATCGACATGAAGGCTACCAACTCAAAGCAGTCTTGTAAGCCCCAGCAAACTCAACATTCACTCCCACTACTTCAACATTAACATTGGTGTATACATCTACCGAGTACTCTCCCACTGTAGCAACTGGCACAGTCCTCATAAAATACAAGATAGGATCATCCAACATTTTAAGAATGTTGGTTTCTTAAGCAATAAAATCGAGAAGATCACCAGGGAAGATAATAGACAGGAGGTACAGCAATCATATAATCGGCTAGCAAACTAATAACGATGAAGGCCAAGGGATTATAAATGTCCTACAAAGACTATTGCGTGGTATAGCCACTCATAAATACTAGCATCCATCCCCATTCATAGATACATTGGTATACATTAATGACATATATACCACTGTATATTACTGGCTGCAAAATACGTCACATTTTCTCTGCAAGAAAACAATTACCCCCACCAAGATCCAAAGGACATACCTATTATATAAACAAAATGGCAAAGTGAGGAATGGAAGACTTCAAGTTTCACACATGTGTTCATCAGAAGTAGCATGTCAAGGAGACTGACTATTTACTTTCAGGATTGTGATCATGCCCTACTTACTGTCATGACAAAAAGAATGGCTGCCTTGGCAATCAAACTATTAGCAGCGATGACCGAAGTCCAAAAATAGGAAAGGACACATAGGACACCTATCGATCTGGAACGTCTAGCAGACCATAGAACAAAAACTCAATCACGCTCAATAAGAAAACTTAGTCTCATTACCCAAAATGAAGCACCATTTATCATCTCCAATGATGATGCGATGCCATAATCCTCATTCAATCCGCTGACTGAACGGAATCAACATGATGAGTCTCCAGTCCAGCACTTCAATCAATATTCCAACTTACTTTATTATTCCTGCTAATTCCCATTCCTGGCTACTAATTAGATAACTCTAAATCTTTACAACGTTATACATATATACGCCTGGTTTGCTAAACATATTCATTCTCCACTGGGGATAGAACAGTGTTGATTCTAAAACCTCTGCCCTGATAAACTACTTATACAAACGAAGTTTTTTGTTTTGTTTCTACATGATTTTGACATTTACTTTTCCAAATACATACCTGACCGATTAAAAAATCTATAGAAAATCATTAACTGGAAAGGTGCCATCAACGTCCATCCGAGATTTTATAGATAGTGACTGGAACCACCTAATGTTTTACTACCATATAAAGTACCACCTAATGTTTGCTAACATATAAAGTACCACCTAATGTTTACTAACATATAAAGTACCACCTAATGTTTACTAACATAAAAAGTACCACCTAATGTTTACTAACATAAAAAGTACCACCTAATGTTTACTAACATATAAAGTACCACCAAAAGTTTGATTAACATACACAGTAAGTTAAAGAAGAAATATATTTAAATGAGTCATTAGCTTATACCTTTGAAAGTTTATATCTTTACAGGTGGTGGAAGAATATGATACTGACAGTCATGTCTTGGAAAATGGTGTGAGGTCAATGCCTGTTTAATTTGGGAATGTCACACCTTGAATGCAAATCGGAATTACGCGAATTGCTAAGCGCAACATATTCAACAACAAGACCCACATTGCGCTGCACGGCCACCAGATGTCTACGCGAGGCCAAAGGCTGTGCGCACAACGACCCATACGTATATCGATCGGCACCGCTCCGAGCAGGTAGTCACTGTGATTGCTTTATTTACTACATGAATTAAAAGCTAAGGAGAACTATTCTTTGAGCGACGAATTTCCGTATTCTAGACGGAAACAATTCAACTACAAATCACAATAACCGGCAAAGAGAAGAGAATGCTGTGAAAAAAGGAAGAAAACGACGCGTATTGTGATCAGATGCAAATCCAGTTCTAAATGTAGTTTCCCGGTTTCATTCGATCCGCAATAAATCGCATTTTTCTTGATTAAATAAAAATGCATATAACTTTTGTAATATGAATTGAACTTACTGTACGTGTTCTAGTAATTCATTTCCCAATATATATTCCCGAATATTAAAAAAAAGAATTTGTTGTAATTTTATAAAATTTTTTTACAGATCTCTGCATGGTAATTTCTTGGCTTTGGCTTAGCTAAAGCTGAACATTTATAACGGATTATATTCGGAGAATTTACAAGCAGAGATGAATAAAAGACGTGATAACTTTCGTGACATTTAGTTATAGACCCTGATATTCGAATAAATAAACGAATACTTTTCTCTTAACAATAAGCACTTTCCACCTGAATGGTGGATCCACAGACAAAAGCAAGACAATGGTCATGGTCACATCCACATTTAAATCAATGAATCACGGATGAATCTCCGTGGAGGGAACTCCACACTTTAACTACCGAACGAAAGCAGTTTCCTTTTAACTTATTTTCAAATTACTTGCTCAGATTTAACCTCTCATTTCACTGGTCATTTTACACAACTGCGACTGGAAAAATATCTATTTTCTATCTTCATCTCTCATGTGCTCATTCCACCGATTATTCTTTCAATTCCTCTTCCTAAATCTCCTGTACCCATAAACACACCGTTCCTGCTCTGTTGCCCATTGTGAATCTTTAATTGTCCTTGTATACACATTTAACTTTACCACTTCCTCTCCTACTAAATCTTTCCTAATTCAACTTTCATTTTCACCAGAGGGGAATCAGATATTACTCTATTCACACACCTACTATTGAAACCCTATAGAGCATCTCCATCAACCAAGAATTTTCACTAATGCTTTATTAACTAACACTCATTCTTGTTTACTACAAGACCTCCTTACCTACCACCAGTCCAGCCATCTCCTTCTGTTACCTACTCTTTGTACCGTACATATAATGAGCAATTTATCACTCTAAAACAGAACCTGCCTTCAAAATGAGAACTCGATACATTTCTCCACCACAGAATGTAATACATATATACATTATATAATTACATCTTACTACATGTAAAATAACTGAAGTGACGACGTTGAATTCAAGTGAAAGATTCTGGAAGTTGAAGAGATAAAACTACTTACATCGCGTATGAGGCATAACAAGAATAGAAAGGATATGGAGATATGTAGGAGTTAGCATAGGCGAAGAGAAAGCTAAGAGTGTAGTGACTAGATGATTTAGTCACGTGGAAGAATGGATCTAGAAAGGGGTAGAAAGGTCTTGGAAAGAGTGACTGAAATGGAGGGACAATGTATCCAGAGAGGCGGGAAAGTGGATGCGAGACGAGATGACTGAAACATTCTGCGTGAGGGGCTCAACGTACTGCTAATTGAGCTGTGTTCATGTGCATGAAGTAACCTGTAACCCATGATTCAGCAATTTATATCTTGTTTTCTCGGGAGTCGATCCTCTTTTAAAGGAAACATCTTTATATTGAATATATATATATATATATATATATATATATATATATATATATATATATATATATATATATATATATACATATATATATATACACACACACACACACACACACACACACATATATATTATATATAATATATATATATATATTATATAATATATATATATATATTATATATTTTATATATATATATATATATATATATATATATATATATATATATATATATATATATTACCATACATGATGCCTCGCCAATTCTAAGGGCAACCGGTTGAAATTTTATTCACAAATACATACGACAGAACGGCTCTAGGAAGACATAAAGAATTTTATCTTTATTACTGCTTTATGGCATTACTTAAAACTTTATAATAGCCATAACTCCAAACTTTTACAACTTTTGTGAAAATTATCTAGCAGTCTAATACAGTGATCTTATTAAATTACCAGTTGTGTCTTCCTCCCCAAGGTCATGTAGCGAGTCTATCATCTGTCCTATTTGCAAGTTAACTTGCTCTGCGCACGTCTCCATTTCCAGCAGTTCCTACACCAATCCTCTCTCTCTGACTCTCATTCATCCTGATCAAGTCACGTAATTTCTCTCCACCTCTCCTCAAGTAGAATCATGCGAGTGTTATCCAAGACAATGTGACTCATTGTCATGGTCCCATCCGAGAGAAGAGGCGATAGCAGCGAAACATTCTCCCTCACCTTCGCGCAAATACCAGACATATTGAGTCAACGAGGTCTTATATACATGTAAGGAGACGGAAATAACAACTGCTAGGTGGAGGCAACGAAAGATATTTGAGCAAACTCATACGATGAGGTAATATCAGTCGAATGACCAAAGAGGACTAAAGTCAGTATTATGGACAAGCTTGTTGGCGCGCGGATCTCGGCGCTGCTGTCTCACCTAACCTCCCGAACCTCTACCTAACTAGTCCCCACCTAGGGCGGACAAACAGGTTTGCAGGAGGGGGGATGTCTCCCCTACCCTCCGTTCCCCCTACCTACCCCGCCTCCACCCGGGGGGTCAAACTAGTTTGTAGGGGGGGTGAGTGGCTGTGTTCATGTCTCCCGTACTGTTACCTGTAGCAGGTCAAACAAGATCCAATCGGATTTTATCATGATAGATTTTACGTTCTATATCTAATCATACCAAATCTTCAACTTTGTGTGCCCTTGTTTTTTTCTTTCCTTTTTTACCGAAATGCCGTTGTTTTCTTAGACATAATTAAATACTGTTTTTCACAAAAATAGCCTTTACTTTTTCCAACTCAACAAAATTATCATTATTTCAGCAATAACTATTAACACTGTTATCTAAGGAATCATGAGCACGTAACTTTATTGGCTCATTTGGGTACTCAGTATTTTACCTTAATAAATTCGGTAGTATCAAATGTAAAGCAAATAAGAAACAAAGTTATGAAGATGTAAGTGCTGTTGAAATATAAAAGACAAATTAAAACAGGGCAATTTGAATTCAATTATGCTGAATAAACAGCTCTCATCTTGGGATGTCTTTTTTTGTGAAGTAATTTCCCAGTATGAACAAGTATCCCATCGCCGGGTTTCGTTTTAAGGTACAACCACTACAATTCACAGCAGTTCACAACATCTGTTTTAATCCAGTGATTAAGGCTGCAACTTGATGGTGGCCTTCCACTAAAGAACCAAAGATCTTGGGAAGTCTAAAATCATTACTGATTCGCTATAACAGAGGACTCATAACAATGAAAATTAAGCGGTTGATCTACAAAGAGCTGCCAAAAACTGTATAAAGAATGATGATAGCTTTATTAAATCGTCAGTGAGGTAATAGCCCAAATTCAATGGATTTTCATCAAGATGTGTTTTGCATGTTTTGATCCGAGAACAATGAATAAGTTGAGCAAGGACAACGAAAGTGCGGAAAAGCCGCTCAATTCCCAAAGGTACGCTATAGCAACCCTTGAATTATGACTTACAAGAGATTTCAAGCACAAGGCAGGTGTGGCATAATGTAACACGGATCCATTCCCCGACACCATGCACTCAAAAACACTAGTCATAAGCTGAAACAAATAATGTTCTTCCACCAATACTGAAGAAAGCCATTTAAGCAGCAAAGCTGAAGGATAAACCCTGCGCATATTGGACTCATCTGGATTGCTGTAGTAATTAACTGATGGTTTCTTAAGTGGCTTTTAGGCATGCACAATGATACTCCTCAGAGAATTTGCAATGCTGCAGATTCTGTTCAGCTTTTATAGCGCAAATTGTAGATTTTTTATATATCTCTTAAATTAGGCTGACAACAGCTTCGCCTCACTCTTATATAACAGATAATCCTCATTGTCTGGAAATCCGTTCGGTGCTCACTCACTTACTACACAAAAGGTGACATTACAAAACTTGAATACATTAATGAAATCAACTTCAAACTGGGCATTAGACCAAGGTATTTCACCGAATCAACCTTAGAACAATGTCTTAAACAAGAGCAGATATATTTACCAGCGTTCTATCTCATAATATAGAAATTCATGCACATACAATTCTTTATTTTTTCAAATAGTGTAACAGTTAATAAATGACCATTTAAAGCTCACTGACATAGCGAAAGGTCAGAAAGATTGTTACGGACCCTTACTAAGCGCATGGAACATATGTTTCCTTCCTTTAAATGACCCTGTCTCATCATTGACGAACCCAGGCTTACATAATACTGTCGAATATCCTATTGATTGGAATAGGACGGGTGATCCTTGCGCAGTTATATTCACATCATGGCAGAGGGAGCTTGTACTTATTCTAGACATCAAAAGCATATGAATGATAGTTTACTTTCTTGGCAGGATCCAGAGTTACTGCCAATTTCCTAATTTGGCGAAATGTCAATTGAAATAATGTTCTATTCTTTTCACGAGGATGATTCGGAAACATAAAATGCTGTGGCATATTTGAGGTTGTTGTGGGCTACT
>NC_061096.1:14047045-14060216 GCF_015104395.2 Macrobrachium nipponense
TATAATTAATATCTTTTTCTTATTTCCCTCGTTCGTTATTTGGTGTCACCGTTCCTCGAAACGAAAAACAAAATCGTTATAAATGTACAAAGCTGACTTGCTGAACTGTAACGGATAGATTAAGCTAAATTCCAGCTTAATTAATGTTCAAAAACATATTTTTATTTATTGAATGCAAAGGCATTTTTTTTAAATTGGGAAACTCAAATTAGGAAATTGCATCTACAACGAGATTTGCATGCGTGCCTACTATATATAGATTTCCTGTCATTTGAGTATTTTCGTTTTATCTGTTTCCGTTGGAAAAATCCGATCTTGTTCTACTATTACTTCCATTTTTCCTGTATACAATTTCCTCCATTTCAACAGCCCTTTCTACTTCTAAGAAGCGTTTTTTGCACAATTGGCAGACTACCCTTTTTGTTTTAACGCGTAATCTAAACAAATTTTAGTTACATAGAACCAGTTTTAAAGTTCACGATTATTATTATTATATTAATAATAATTGTCCCAAATGTGAGTTGCTTCCATCCCACATCTCATATGCAGCTGCGCATGTATTGGGACCTGTTATTCTGTCCATTAATGCATTTCTTACAAACAGTTTCGTACAAGCACACGAGCGGACAGAATCACGTGCAGTAACATAACGAAACTTAACTTATTTAATATTTTGAATTTTAAGCGTTCCTCACTTCATTGTTCCTTTCTTAAGCCTTAATACTTGAATGGCTTCAAATGACAATATTTAAGGCAACAATTTTCTTTGAGTCCTGTTACCGGGAAGCTGAAAACCCCAGAGACTCATGAAATAAGTCGAAGGACTCTTGTAAGAAGCGAATCCGAGAGTAATTAGGAACAGCAGGAAGTTATTAGGTAAAATGGAATCAGGAAAACTGGGTAATCTCTGTTAATATGGACAGTAAAAGTATAAAATCACTGACTTGTATATGCATTTACAAAGTCTATTCGAACTTACGTTGGTAGAAGCTAAAAGAAAGAGGTGAAACATAACAGATGAAAAATAAGGTTGGTAGTAGTATGTGTGTGTGTGTGTGTGTAATGTTTCGTCAACACAAGTTGTTTCCTATAGCAGTGGGTGGCTTTAGCGTTAAGAAAACAACGGTTAAAAGTTAAGTATATCTTGGTTTAATTTAACAAGACCACTGAGTTGATTAACAGCTCTCCCATGGCTGGCCCGAAAGGATTAGATATTTCTACGCTGCTAGCAAACCAATTGGTTACTAGCAACGAGACCTACAGCTTATTATGGATCCGAACCACATCGAGAAATGAATTTCTATCACTAGAAATAAATTCCTCTGATTCCTTGTCGGCAAGAAAACAACGGTAACAGTAACACTTCCTTCCACTGCTCAGTTGAAATCACCTGTGCAGAAATCATCCACAGCATTTGTAACTTTTCCCACTACACAATAGACTCATCAACATCATGCAGAACCCATTACACAATTCACTTTTATGCTGCCATTACTCTTGCGTTTTCAGGATATTACAACACTTTCTCCAATAACTTTCATTTCTTTTATTTATCACTTTGTGGGTCCTCTGTTCCTTAGCTATCCTAGCAATTTTGTGCAAAACGTCTCTCATTAATTATTGACTGCCAGTCTTTCTTTCTGAAAAAAACCATCTCAAAACACACTTATCCACAGTTTCTTCTAAAGTAACCTTTTACTATTCCTATACATCTCCAGATTCCTCACACTTTCAATTCTCGTTACACCACATACTACATCACGAAAAGTCTCCTCAACAGTTTTAACCTTCCATCTTTCATTTGTATTTAAAGCCACACTTCACGTCGATAACGAGAAGTTAGCTCAACAATTCTTTAGTATATTCTAACTTTTGCTTTCATACAGTTCGAACTCATCCCCAATTTCTGTACCCATCTTGCTGCACCTGAAGACTAGAATCGCACCATTGACGAGATTACAAATGAAATGCACTTATGGTTTTTGCAAAAGAAAACTACTAAGAAGGCTTTGTCTGTCCGTCTGCACTTTTCTGTTCGCCCTTCGATCTTAAAAACTACTGAGGCTAGAGGGCTGCAGATTGGTATACTGATCATCCACCCTCCAATCTTCAAACATACCAAATTGCAGCCCTCTGGCTTCAGTAGTTTTTATACAATTTAAGGTTAAATTTAGCCATGATTCTGCGCATGGCACCTCTACACATGCCACTACCGAGCCGTGGCTGAAAGTTTTCATGGGCCACGGCGGTAATTTCAAGGGCCGTGCAGCATTTTACGCTGTACAGGAAGTTCGATTGTTTATAAATCAGACGGATGTTAAAAAGATTTTTTTTTTTTTAGCATTCAGGCGCAAAGTTGAGGGAAAGCAATGAATCATAAAGAATGAACTAGATATTTGCTCATGCTACAGTGCTGACTGGGGACAGTAAACAATAAGTATTTAAGAGAAAAGAAAGTTGAGAATTAATGTGAGTAAGATTAAGGATATGGCGGTAAATGAAAGCCATAAAGATGGAGTTATAGATGTTAATATGGATGGTTATAAAAGCTTGATTTGTTCAGGTATTCAGGAGGAAATTACCGGATTACGGTGGGGCAGAAGATATCATGAACATATAAACAAGAAGTATTTTTATAGACAAATATACATATACATGTATATATCTATATGGAATGTATGTGGATATATATATATATATATAGGCATTAAGCTACAAATGTGTGGTTAAAGGCGCTTCACTGTACGTCCTGATTTCTTGGTTCCTAGGTTCCGGCCCGGGAGCCGACGAAATTATTATCAACTAAGAAATTCCCCTTCGGTTAACATAGTGAAAATATATTAATTCCGAGTAGAGCGAATTAGATATTGAAACGGATATTTTTGTAGATTAATGTGTATATATTAATCACGGTGATTGTTTAGTTGGTTTCATCAAGAGGAAATTAATCTGAGGCAAAAGAACACGCACGCCAAACATGGTCCAAGTGTTTTGACACCTCAAGGAACCATCGCCTTCCTTCTCCGGGGCCCCAAACCCAGTATCATGGGCAACAGAACACATGATACATAGTTCGAATATAAATGCATACAATTATGATAACGCGGCATTATATATAAATTGTTTAGTTGGTTCATCAAGCGGAAATAAATCTGAGGCAAAAGAACACGCACGCAAACATGGTCCAAAGTATTATGAATCAGTCGTTAAAGGTTAGCTGGCCATTACTCGAAACAGAGCATATTCACTAACAAGTATCTTAAAAATTAAGAGTTTAGATTGGTAAGAACGTAAACAGAATTCGCATACGAGTTATGTTGTTGGCACGATGGTGCAATTAAAATTATATAAATATTTATCAAACATAAGTGACTTTGAACAACGAACATAGAATGTTGGTATTTATGGTTTTAATTATATCATATCTTGCCCCTGATTCTATTTTCTTACATTAGTTATGCGTTTGTTTTCGAACCATTTTGATATACAATAACTGGACCAGTTATTTGCCTTATGCAAATAGAAGCGGGCTCGCAGGTAATATTGTTGAAGTGTTTTGAATACCTAAGAATTTAATGCTAATGTTGAATGATCTACCAAATATAGTTGTAGCAGTCAAAAATTTGTCTACACACACACAAACACACACACACACACATATATATATATATATATGTATATATTATATATATATACTATATATATATTATATATATATATTATATATATATACATACATACATATATATATATATATATATATATATATATATATATATATGTTTGTGTGTGTGTGTGTGTGTGTGTGTGTGTGTGTGTGTAGAGAAATTTTGACTGCTAAAACTATATTTGGTAGATCATTCAACATTCGCATTAAATTCTTAGGTATTCAAACACTTCAACAATATTACCTGCGAGCCAGCTTCTATTTGCATAAGGCAAATAATGGTCCAGTTATTGTATATCAAAATGGTTCGAAAACAAACGCATAACTAATGTAAGAAAATAGAATCAGGGGCAAGATATGATATAATTAAAACCATAAATACCAACATTCTATGTTCGTTGTTCAAAGTCACTTATGTTTGATAAATATTTATATAATTTTAATTGCACCATCGTGCCAATAACATACTCGTATGCGAATTCTGTTTGCGTTCTTACCAATCTAAACTCTTAATATTTAAGGTACTTGTTAGTGAATATATTCGGTTTCGAGTAATGGTCAGCTAACCTTTAACGACTGATTCATAATACTTTGGACCAAGTTTGCGTGCGTGTTCCTTTGCCTCAGATTTATTTCCTCTTGATGAACCAACTAAACAATTTATATATAATGCAGCTTTATCATAATTGTATGCATTTATATTCGAACTAATGTATCATTGTGTCTGTTGCCCATGATACTGGGTCCGGGGCCGGAGAAGGAAGGCGATGGTTCCTTGGGGTGTCAAACAGAGCTAAAATTCTTCATACAAAAAGGTTCTGCTTGAACTGAGTATATTTACAGTCATTAGACTCAGGCCTCACTATGTGTGAAGCCTTATGTTAAATTGCAATCTACACTACCCAAGTAGACATAACGCAACAATATAATTTCTTGTTGATTGTTAATCACTGATACTGCATGCATCCCTTATAAGTACCTGAAAGCTCGGTAAATGTTTTCTTTCATTTAAGGTTTTCTTCGCGACCTAACTGAAAAACCTCGGCATCTCATTAGCTTTTTGATCCAAAAAAATATTTTCATTTTTCCTCTGGTCATAACCTATAGACAAACCTCTACCCTTTCATGTTTATTAAATGTCTCTTGCAATATTATGATTATGACAAAATTAGTTAAGAAATTTCAGATGTTTTAAGAGTCGAGACAATTTTCTCAGAAACTCTCTTAATCAAAATACTTCTCCACCCTTCTACGACTCTATTTTCGTGCTCTTTGATCCTCTTGAATCCAATAAATGAACACCTTTCCATGACCCCTTTTTCTGTCCTCTGGCTCAAAAACTAATCTCAACATCACATGAATCCTTTCATTTACATTTGAAGCTTCAATGAAAGCACACATCTTCACTAAGCAGGTCAAGGAGACGGGAGAGAGAGCCACTTACAAAGATAAAAGATAGGGGGAACGTGGAGTGGAGGTCACGGCATTTTTTGGAAGCAGAGTCAACATGCGAGAGAACAGAAACAGCTGGGAAAAATATCCTTTTATCCTGATAGTAAAGGACGGCCTGCTTTAATCAACCACCGTTATTATCAATATGGTTTGCTAGACATTTCCTCAACCAGCGCGCTTTCCCTGTATCCAATCTGCGTAGCAACAAAGGAGGATGAATGCATTGCTCAAAGGGGTTTCCCTTTATTACCGGTCACTTTGCTAACTTTCTTACAGATCTACTGCTTTTATGGCACAATGTATTCATACAATTAAACATTAATCTCATAACTGTCTTCGTACTACCAGTTAGGTTTAGTGCACTTGAAAATCAACAATGGTGGATATAAACCTGTAAAATTTCAAAAACAAATGATTTTCACTCTAAAAGAGCCTTTGAAGTTTCTCATTGCAGACTAATCTTGAAGGAAGGGAAATTGAGAGGCCGGTAAACATGGCAGGGCGAGACGAGGGTCAGGGAGCAGAGATATTTAAGATTATTCAGTGCCTCTGCGATAAACACGACCAGAAGTTCCCTCAAGGAACACCTCCATGCGTCATTTAAATTCAGATAAATAGATATACTACTAGCAGCAGTACCTGTCCTTTGGACGTTTTATCGAACGCAGATTCACCTCTAAATGACCTGGACGTACTCCTTTTCCCAACTAATGCTACTAAGTCACTGACCGGCTCAGTCAGGTACCGCCGGACAATGGCAGGCGCATACATGTTGCGACAGTTGCTCGGGAAAGATTTTCTTCACGTGGCCCCCTTTAAACGGCCCTTGATAAAACTCAGCCTATAGTTAAACTCTGATATAGATGTTAAATGCGTTTGTAGTAATTTATGTTAACTCATGGTATCAGATTTGAATGCAGTAGGTCCATCTTTAACCCTTTGGCCTCAATTCCCAAAGAGGGGAGCTGCGCCCCCCTGCTATCAGGCCGGGGTAGGTAGGCTATGACATCCTTCTCCCCTGGTCGGTAAGTCGAAAGGGCGTAGGCGTCCTGCCCCGTACTGATAGAAACACTTCTACGTAAATAATGCATTTTCAATGTAGAATTGCTTTCAAAATTTTCCTTTATCCATTAATGCATAAATAAATACAGCGAGCAGCATAGCAGCATTTCGTATTTTCTTTTAAAACTTGAGCTTGAATACAAGAAAACCCACAAGAAATTGGAAAGGGTGTTGCCATAAAGCAACACACTGTAACGCTGGGTCTGGTTACTATAAACAATGATGACAGCAAAGGACAATTAGACGGTCATTTCAAATACTAAGCTTCTGAGCATGCACTGGGAGGTCTCGGAACTGAAGACCTTTTCCCAACTGTAATAAGGATAAAATATGCCAAATAGAAGAAAATCAATAAATAAATGGATAGAAGGAAGGATATATATATATATATATATGTGTGTGTGTGTGTGTGTGTGTGTGTGTGTGTGTGTGTGTGTGTGTGTGCGCGCGCGCGCGTGTGTGTGTACAAAAAAACGGTAACAAAGAGACTCACGGTACACATAAATAGACTGGAAAATAATGTATTCATTTAAGAACTGACCAAATCTAATTCTCTGTTTCATAGTCTTTCCTCGTTTCTGAAGCAAACTGCAAACTCAGCAAGACAGGGGCGTCATTTAGGGGGGATAGGGGGGACTGCCCCCATCCCCCCACCAAGACTCAAGTTGCTTCCCCTCCCCACAAGCCTCAACTTACCCCCTCATCCCAGAAGCCTCAAGAAGTAACAGCAGCAGGTTTTCCATTATTCCTACTGAAATTCAAATGTGTCATCACGTTAAGTTGAATCTGTCTGTCTGTCTATGTCTATATTTCATTCTGAAGAAGTTAGACGAGTTAGGATTAGAACTGTCAGACTGCATAGCATAATGCTATGATGGGGCGAGGGTTATGAGTGGATAGGCTTCAGGAGTTCAGGCTCATGTAGCAAAGAAAGTTCCCTATGCCATCTACATACATTGCTATGCACATAGGCTCAGTCTAGTCGTCATTGACTGTAAAAAGAACCTTGATGACTTTGCAGATTTCTTCTCAACCATACAGACTTTGTTTAATTATATTTCAATAGCAACTCAAGGCATGAGCTTTTTATTAAATCACAAAAGGAGCTTGGAAAACAGGTACTAGTATTAAAAAGAACAGTTGCAAATAGATGGAGTATTTACAACATTCATGTTCGATATGAAGCTATTCTGGCAGTACTAATTTCCCTATCCGAGTCAAGTAATGAAGATTCTATGGAAGCATCTGGCCTAGAGTCAAGAACGAACTCTTGGAGATTTACAGTTTGTCTGTTTGTTTCAGAGAAATTGTTCGTGCAAACAAATTGTCTGCCAGAGGAGCTTTAAAGGAAAGGCATATCTATTGTTAGGACTAGATATAATCACAACAACAACAACAAATCTAGTAAATATGAGAACAGAGAATATGATGAAGCACAAGAGTTTGCTAGAAAATTTGAAATTGATGCACCAGAGGTAAGTGCCACTGTGGGATTACCTTGCAGCAAGAGAATACAAAAAACATCAAACAGGCTGAAAGAGTATCTCACAACCAGTACACTTGGAAAGCGACAAAGGCAATTGGTATCTTCTCAGAACATCAATCTACAACAGCATTTGAAGACAGAGTTGTATTTGCCAGATATGGATAAGAGCACTGCCGAATTTGGCCGCAGGTTCAGCAGTGACATAGATTTATTTCAGTCTCTTTCTGCATTTGACTGTCAATCAAAGCAGTTCCTTGATGAGGGAAAACTAACTTTGTTCGCAAAGCATTACAGTGCACACATTGTTACAGTCCTCTTGGTTTCGTAGATGCATTCTGCAAACATTTGAACACTGCCATAAAAACATTACCAGTTGCCTTTTCTGGGCTGCTAACTATCCTTAAAATTTTCCTTGCCATTTCAGTCACTACTGCTATAAATGAGAGGTTTTTTCTGTGTTAAAATATGTAAAGGACTACCTGCGAACAACAACTGGGGATGACCGGCTATCTTACTTGTTGATAGCCACAGAAAAACATATGGTTAAGCTAGTGAGTGATTTTGCTCGCACGAGACACCGTCGGTACCTATTGGTGTAATTCTATGCAGAAATGCAATTCTAAAATCTTATATTATTCTATTTTGATTTTGGTAATCAAATGATCAGCATTGATACTTTTATATTATTCTATTTTCATTGTGGTACTCAAATCTTCAACATTATTTCTTTTTATTTCATTATCATAACATAAATTCCATTACACTAATGATGCAGTTGTTTCATAATTTTCCTTCATGCCCGCCATTGCCAGCCGATGTCACTATAATTTTCATTTCTCAAATGACAAGTAGACCTGCTGACTACGTGTTGTATATTATATAGTATATACATATATATAATATGTATATTTTATATACCAATATATTAATATATATATACTATATGTATATATATATAATGTGAATATTTTATGTCGGTGTTTTTTTGTGTTCCTGTGCGTGTACGTATGCCGTTGATGTCAAGAAACGTTTACGGTAGAATTCAAATTGTCCAAATGTGAGATCACGTCCCAGACAAGGAGAGATATTTGAAAAATAGCGACAATAGCGTTGGGCCTTTTAAAAATAGCCCTCTCTGAAACTAGTGGGCCTGAAATTTAACAAGGCATGATCCGAACTCCAGGTTACTCGGGATTCGTGCTAGATTTTCCCCTCATGCTAAGTTTTAAACATTATATTCCTGACTTTTAACGTAAATTAAAACGTGGTAAAATCTACAGTCAAATGGAGCCTTGTTTCACCAACAAAAAATTAAAATAAATAGCTATACTTTATTAGATATAATTTTTCTGCACTGTTTAACATGCACATTATTTACTTTTTGCATTTTCATTCTAATAAATACATCTATAATATCATATCCTAAAATTCATCTCAAATATCATATCCTAAAATTCATCTCAAATATCATATCCTAAATTCATCTCAAATATCATATTCTAAAATTCCTGTATTTTTAACTCAATATGAAACACCTTTTTCAGAACTTTTAGGTTCTTCCATAGATCTTACCTACCCCCTCAAAAACAAACACAATAAAGTAGTTTTTAGGCTTACTCCCCGAGTAAGCAAAAACTTGAGCGAAAGCTTCAAATGTGTTCAAAGCAAGGCCCAGAGGCCAGGATGGAGCCACAT
This sequence comes from Macrobrachium nipponense, assembly GCF_015104395.2. Taxonomy (NCBI): domain Eukaryota; kingdom Metazoa; phylum Arthropoda; class Malacostraca; order Decapoda; family Palaemonidae; genus Macrobrachium; species Macrobrachium nipponense. Next base: position 14,056,408 of record NC_061096.1, read on the forward strand.
AAGCGCTTAAGTTTTACTTAGGGATTCGTCGGAAAAATGTTTATATAATCAATGTCCCAAGAACAGGAGGGCTTCAGTTTACTAATCATTGAGCAATCTTCCTGATATAGTGTAGATTTAAGTTTGTTGAAATCTTGGACCCAGGGTAAGTGTAGAACCAAATTAAGGGTCGTGAGTTTTGTCTAAGTGTATAAAGGAAAAATTGCATACATATACTGGCAGTTGGAGCAAGGTTGCTCAGGTGTACTTTACGGCCTTAGATTCATTTGTTTTGCTGATTAGGCTCACTTTGCTCGCCGAACCCCCCTGCAGTAAGAAAGACTGGACAGCAGCCCAATAAAACTGCTCAAGCAACAAACAAGTTAAAAGTCCCAAGTCGGGTATCAGATGAATAGAAGCGTAGCACCGCGTCACCCCTTACCGGTTCGAAAACAAATAAATGATAAATGTCAAGAATTGCAGAAGCGAACTATCGACTATTCGTAGTATCGCCGGTGATGGAGACGCAGCCACACACATAGTGAAATGTTTCACTTACCCTTTGACTCATAACATTGCATAATGTTTATTAATCTACTGGTGCTATGTAAGCATACGAAGGTGATAACAGCCATAAAAGCCTGGGAGGTAATGCCTTTAGAAAAGGGATTTGATCATTCATTATCAGTGTCAGATAAGATACGTTCGATTGGCTAAGCGACCGCGAGTGTTCTGAACGGCGGATTACGATTGCAGTGACAAGTCAAGAAGGGTAAGGAGAGGATTTTATTCTGCTTTCCTTTTACACTTCTTGTATGCGTGTGGACATATTCATATACACGTACAAACACTGGCATTCACCGGCATGAGCATGCGCTCGCACACACACATACGTATATATTTTCTTGAGTACATATATGTTATATGTTTGCGTGTGTGTGTTTTCAGTTAAATATAAATACGTGCATGTATTAGTCAGCACTGGATATACTTTGGTAAGATGATATCTTCACTACGATAAAGGTGAACTCTGCTTCGAATAACTATATAACAATTATGGCAGAATAAGAATTAAATTTTATAGCCATACCTGAAAAATGTAAAAAACAGTGATACAACACTTTTGAAGAGCCCTACTGTCATCGTTTGAAACCATAAGGTAAAGTTATTAAGTTGGGAAGAGGTCTAATACATTGGTATCGGAGAGGTTTCATGTTTCAAACGTCCTGTCAAAAAATGGCAAATGTTTAGTGATGTCTTGTGAAGACACCTAAAACTGACATCCTGAGCTAAGATTGACAGGTATATGCAACCTCATTAATTTAATTCCTCGAATCAGTTGCTATGCAAATACTTCAAAGTCTGGGTATTTGTGTGCCACTTTGTATATGCTGGCATTCACCACCTGGCTGGTCTCAATTACCGACCCCCACCCTACACCACCCACCCACCAACTTGGTACCTTAAAACCAACGTCATAGTAAGCTGCTTTGACAGTTAGGCAGTTACATTTCGTCCTTCACAGGTTCATGCAATATCCAACACTAATTAAATGCAGGTTTAGCTTATCTGCTTGAATTTTGCATCCAGAGTTTGCATAAACTCCCTTAATGTTTTATTCATTGCACAACCACCTTCTTATCTAAGTAGCAGTGATATAATTGTGCTGTTTGGTTGCAGCTGTGTACTTTGAGTTTCTTGCAAGCTTTTTACCTCCTGACATTAACACTTGACATTAACACTGATCCGTATGTACAACATTAATAAACCCTGTACTTGTTACGACTGTTAAATGTGGGCAGACTATGCTCTGTTTCATACACTTCCTTGTTATTGTATGTCTGTTATTTCTTGCTGGCATTCATCTTTTTGAAGATATTTACCTGATGTATTTTAATCAAAATTATTCCACTGCAATATATCGATTAGTACACTACTGTAATTTGTCTGTAAATGCTACAAATTAGTTGGCTGTATACAAAGTTTACCATTGAGGAAGAAAATAAGAAAAGGCAGAAAAACAAATGAATCTAAGGCCACACAGTACACCTGAGCAACCTTGCTCCAACTGCAATTATATGTATGCAATTTTTCCTTTATACACTTAGATAAAACTCAGGACCCTTAATTTGGTTCTACACTTACCCTGGGTCCAAGGTTTCAACAAATTTAAATCTACACTATATAAGGAAGATTGCTAAATGATTGCTAAACTGAGGCCCTCCTTTTCTTGGGACATTGATTATCTAAAATTTTTCCCGACGGATTCCTAAATAAAACTTAAGCTCTTATGTGGCTCCATCCTGGCCTCTGGGCCTTGCTTTGAACACATTTGAAGCTTTCGCTGTAGTTTTCGCTTACTCGGGGAGTAAGCCTAAAAACGACTTTGTTGTTGTTGTTGTTGAGGGGGTAGGTAAGATCTATGGAAGAGCCTAAAAAGGCCTGAAAAAGGTGTTTGACGTTAAGTTAAAAATACAGGAATTTTAGGGTAGGACATTTTAGATGCATTTATTAGAATGAAAATGCAAAAAATAAATAATGTGCATGTTAAACAGCACAGAAAAATGATTTCTAATAAAATTCAGTTTTTCATTTTTATTTTCGTTAGTGAAACAAGGCTCCAATTGACCGTAGATTCCAGCACGTTTTAATTTACGTTAAAAGGCAGGAATATAATGTTTACAACTTAGTATGAGGGGAAAAGTCTTGCACGAATCCCGAGTAAGCTGGAGTTCGGATCATGCCTTGTTAAATTTCAGGCCCACTAGTTTCAAAGAAGGCGATATTTAAAATGCCCAACCCTATTGTCGCTATTTTTTAATTATCTCTCCTTGTAGAGACGTGATCTCATCATTTGGACAATTTGAATTCTACCGTAAATGTTTCGTGATTAATTATATAGACATCAACGGCAATACTTACAATATATATATATTATATATGATATATATATATATATATATACATATCTATTGTATGTTGTATATATATATATATATATATATTATATGTATATATATCCATATATATATATATATAGGTATATATATTAATATGTATACAATATATAATATATATATATATATATATATATATATATATTATATAGGTATATATATATATATATATATATATATAATATATATACATTTATATATCATATATATATATATATATAGTATATATAATATATGTATGTATATACACACATGTATTATATACTATATAAATATATAACACGTAGTCAGCAGCTCTACTTGTCATTTGAGAACTGAAAAAAAGAAAAGATTTTAAACATTCCTACTTAAACTACTACAGGTCCCCTACCTTTCTCGACCCCTTCAGTTTTGTTCTCATTAACAATAATTAATCAAACAGGACACCGAACATACCCAGCTTGTCTTAAAATCCCCAAGAAATCTGAAGAGACACGATTTTTTCATTGATTATTACGACTTGAAAATAAAAAAACTCTGAATAAAAAAAATGTCTTTCATTTGTTTACTTTTTTTTTTTTTTTGTTCAGCACAATAGATGTAATTCAGATCGCGGGATTAAATTACGGTCTCAGCTCCAGAAAAACACAAGGAAAATGATCTGATATTCAATTAAATGACAGAAGCCATGATGAACACTTATGAAAAGAAGACGTTATTTTATGAAGAAGATTCCGGGTTCCTGAAGCTCGAACGCGAAATCTGATGACTGACTGTTAATATTTAATTAGTCAGTCGAATTAAAAGATAAATGGAAGCAAATTGCACTTCATGCAAATTCCAAAAAATGCTAATCATGATACATCTCTAATGAATGATATTCAAAGGACTGTC
>NC_061096.1:14060716-14085716 GCF_015104395.2 Macrobrachium nipponense
TTCAAAGGACTGTCGGATCGTGCGGAAAATCCCTGATCGTCTAAAACGTTGATGAAAACTGTATGATAAATAAGATATTTACTTACTTTAAAAAATTCCCTTGAATATAAGTTTTGCTGTTTGACATCCGATACTTAATACTGCCTAAGGAATTATCATAAATCCAAAAACGTAAGTCACTTCTTAACATCTATAAAGTAACCTGCAGTAAAAGTAATCCATAATCTCATTAAAATCACGATAAGGCAGATTTTAAAGATTTCTTCTTATTTTGGTAATGCTATTAGAGAATATTTAGTTACTTACACCTGCTATAAATGATGTACACTGGCACTTATGCAACATTTTCTTTACAATGCAATGAGTCGTTTTCTTACACCCATCTAGAAATCCTATTTCATGGGATATCCTTTACGTTTATCACTTTCAGTTACATCTAACTAATACGAGTCTCGAATTAATCAATATATGGACAGTTGTTAACCTTTCCCTGAGGAAATAAGAGGGCAGTGTGTAATCTACTGCAGGGTCTGAATCTGTCAACACATTGCTATATTTTCATACTTTACGTAAGTTTAATTATCATTAACGTTATAAAAAGAGAACAATGACAGGTAACAAGACCTATTAACTTGTCCAAAAAAAATTATGCCACAAAACAGCCAGAAAACCAAATAAATAATATTAAATGTAAATAAATAAGCACATAAAAAGATAACACATGAAGAAAATAAGCCTGAAAACTAAGGCAATGGCGCAATATTACCACACTCCAGCAGAAAAGATGAAGTGCAGTCGATTTGCTCTTTTTTTCTGTAACTAAAACAAAGAATGGCAGCCAATAAGCCTAATATATTTCCCCATAATTTGCTAGGGTGGTAAAACACACAACTCCTTGCTGTGCGTGAAAGGACTCTTAACTATCTTTATTTTTGTCTTCTATAACCTGACTTCCCGACAAAAGTGTGTAATACAGAACAGCAAAATGCTCAAGTGACAAAGACATTTCATATAAAGGCGCCAGTCATGAATGAATTATAAAAAGGAAACAACTATATTTATAATGAGAAAAATAAAATTTGCTAAAAAAGATAAACGTTCTCATACTTTTCACAGGTGAATATGTATCTACAGTGTGAAGTGATGGACAATATGATATTTCACATATAATGTAATGACAGGTTGAGAGGTGTCTAAAGAATTATCACTAATTACAACCTAATACATTTTCAAAGGAAACAGTCTCAAACCTGTGCACTAATAGTATAGTCACTACTTTCTTTTATCCCCCCTCAAAAACATTTTAACGCCAAGTTTGCCAAAGACACATTGCTGGAAAATACTTGAATTATTCGTTACTTAAATGTACATTTTATTCAGCACCGTATTACACAATTACTCTTTTGCACAAAATATTTGACGGCACAACAGTGAACCTACTGGTTCCTCGGTAGATTGTTAAGGACAGCTCAAAAAGGGAAGAACCCAGGTTGCCGATGACAAAAATCAGCTCACTCTCAAAATAACGTCTTTTTAATAGCGTGCGGTTTAGGACTTGTCCAGAATTAACAGCCAAGAGACAAAGTTACGGATATCAGCGACTAATTCATCACTTGATGGTACTTAAATCTTCGTCATTAGCACAGATTAAAAAAAACACACGCGTATATGAAGATGCGGTTGTGCCTACGTAATTACGTAATTATAATTCAATACACTTTATATATATATATATATAATATATATATATATATATATATATATATACTATATATATATATATATATATATATATATATATATATATTATATATATATATATATATATATATATATATATATATATATATATATATTACGTACAGAGAGAGAGAGAGAGAGAGAGAGAGAGAGAGAGAGAGAGAGAGAGAGAGAGAGAGAGAGAGAGAGAGCTCATTTTGATGGCATTTCATTTTTATAATTATTTTTCTCACTTCTTTTCTTTGTGAAAACCCTAACAATTTAGTACACTGATTAGGAAAAAAAAAAAACATTCGGTTTTTCCCGCCCGGCTTGAGATTCGAACAACGAGCTTCCAGTTGTCAGCTAAACGAGCGATCACAAAGCTACGAAGCTAGAGAGAGAGAGAGAGAGTGAGCGAGATAGAGAGATATTAAGTAAATCTTAGCTTAACCAGACCACTGAGCTGATTAACAGCTCTCCTAGGCTGGCCTGAAGGATCAGATATTTTTACGTGGTCAGGAACCAATTGGTTACTTACGAACGGAAACCTACAGCTTATTGAGGGATCATCCGAACCACATTATATATCGAGAAATGAATTTCTAATCACCAGATCGAGAAATGAATTTCTAATTACCAGAAATACATTCCTCTGGTTCCACGTTGGCAGAGCGGAGAATCGAACCTCGGACTACCGAATTGATAGGCGAGCACGTAACAACGAGGAATAAAAGAGAGAGAGAGAGAGAGAGAGAGAGAGAGAGAGAGAGAGAGAGATGTATTCATATACACGTTATTCTCTATTCTGACGGGAAGAATGATATGCCAGATTTCTGGGCTGTTTCCAACCGCATTAGTATTCTAATTCTTTCCAGAATCATATTATCATTTGCACTTGCGACGTTTGGGGAGCGAGAAGAAAGGGATTAAAAACCACACACACACCACAGCTCCTACATAAACTTCTTTTAATGTTCAGCGTTTGGAAAATTTCTTTTTGAAGAGATTTCCGCGTTTAAATAATTTCTACTGCAAGATGTCATTTTTCTGTACATCAGCTTGTAAACCTAACAACTAACGCAAAAAATGGGAAAATAATAGTTTTAATATAAAATAAAATAAAATTTTAGCCTTCTGCACATAACAATTAGCCCATGGGTACAAAGAACCGAGCAACCAAATATCTTGGAAAATATGAAATTTTTGCGCTAAAGGAGTTTCAAGCTATCTCTTAACAGATAGGATGTCTTCCCAGAACAGAGACATTTCATACTCGTAGACAAAAGATATACGACGAAAACAACAGTACTGATCTAACTCGTGTTATTTCATTTACAAAAACAAAAAAAACTAGAGAGCAAACACCTCCTACCTTTTCCAACAGTTATTCATTACATTAAAATACACATGGTGCACTAGAGATTCTAAGAAGCATGTCCACATAAATTCCTTATACTTATGTGGGCTTCTACAGTAACCTTTTAACTCTCTCTAAGTGGCATTCAAATCCCGGTCACATGCCATTTTGATCCCTTGAACAATGTGACGCTTAAATAAATAAAAAACTATTGCGTATTACTTCATACTCAATGTATGTGTTTAAAACTGATGTTTGATGTTACATTTTAGTCAACCATGCTCCTAGTCTGGATGGGTGACCACTTGACCATCTCATACTAACGTCCTATGGACGCCTTTTAGAGGAGATGCCCTTTTATTGTTTATTTAATTTCAAGACATGGCAAAGGACTAGGGCACGAGTATTTCAAAAGTAAGATAAAGCGATCCAGAAGATAGGAGACGAATGGCAGTGGCCTAAGGGTGGAAAAGGGGGGAAAACCCCACATTTGCAATAAGAAGTTATTGTTACAGAGGCAGGGCAGCAAGACTGAAGAAAGGAAGCCGGAGGAATGGTGGTTAAGTAAAAGGCAAAAAATTGGGGCTGTCGCTCAGAGAAGAAGGGTCTCTGCAAACACCCTTTAGTAAGGGCGCCACGTGACGTGCACTGACCCAGCTGGCCCCATAAAGCGGGGCTTTTTTTTTTTTTCTTTTCTTTTTTGACCTCGTCAGTATACTGTCTACAGATAAGCTGCAGATGTTTAAACTTTGTCTCTGCTGAAATTCATAGCTTTGCTCTAGCGCAAATGGCAGCGAGGAATTAAAACTTTGAATGCCTTCTTACACCTGTTGTTGCTGAGGGAAGCGCATTTGCTTCATTTCCATTTGTCATGGTGTTCTGCGGGGATCTGATCTCCCCTGTACCTTTCGTGACTTTACTTGTCAACCTTGATTTGAAATGGTTTTCCTTCGTCTGTCGTTCCAGTGTCTTCTGGATTTCGGTTTTCTCACAATTTACTTTCCATTAAACCTCCCGCGAGTAAAATAGAAGTTGGCATTTTTTGTCCATCAGTATTTTAAGTAATGAATTATTCAGTCTAACATCTTCAAACATTCTGGTTATTGAATACACCAGGTATGCGGACTATTTCTGGAGGTTCGGCTTATCCCCACATTCTATTGCACATCAACCTATATTGCCGCCATGAGATGGTTGTTGCAAGCTTCTCTGCAATCTTTTTTGCGATGAGTAATTGACTCGTAACGTCGGTCAGTTGCAACGCTTCGGCGAGGTAGAGCAGTTGCTGTACTGCGCGTCTAAATAATACCATAATTGCGGAGACAGTTCGTTCGACAACTTTCCTTCTTATTTTGTAACTGAAACAAGCTCTCGTCAAAATCGGTATTAACACAGCGACAGTATATGCTTATCATATTCGAATCATAACGAACATATTTATGATCAACATGGGACACAGAAAGTAGGTATCACTAAAAAAAGAAAAAATAGACCTAATTTGTAATCAACAATAAAGAAAACTATATACTACATTAAAGATATGTATGATAATCAAGTATTACATAAGCAGAATGAAATATTCCTCTCTCTCTCTCTCTCTCTCTCTCTCTCTCTCTCTCTCTCTCTCTCTCTCTCTCTCTCTCTCTCTCTCCCTCTCTCTCTCTCTCTTCACTCCATGAATTCCTTGAGATCTCAAAAGGCTTTCGTGGTAAGATTTAACAGCCTACTTAACACAGTTGGGTAATGTAATTGCCAGGTAGACTCTCTGCCGACGAACATTCGCTCAGCTATGAAGTGTTTTGCCACCGTGAGTTTTCATGTTTATTTTCAGTTTTCACTCAAGCAGCGATTTAGAAAAACCTTTGGAAATAACCGTCTTGCTATTTTGACAATGTCTGCATGAATTATTTTGAAATTTTTCAGCCAACTTGAGTAGATTGATGCTGGAATGGTGACTAAGCAGAAGAAAAGAACAAAACGACTGCAGTGTGTTTCTCAAATGTAAATTCACATTTACGTCTTTCCAATAAATGCACTAATGAAAACAACAAAATGCGAACATAAAAGTGCTTGTGCAAATCCAATACGAAAGGTTTTAACTATTTATGATGATCTTATGCTGTAATTACAATGATTCAGGACAAAGTTAAAAGCGCTTATTTTGCATTTCTTTTTAAGTGTGGCGCAAGACAACCCATGCATGTCACGACTAATATTCCTTATATTTTCCATATATAGAATATTAGTTACGACGGAAAACTAACAAATGAAGAGATTGAAGAAAAAACGACTCTTTTCGGGGAGACTAAAAATGGTGCCTACAAAGGGATTCAGAGCAGATGAAACACGGTTTTTCGGCAACACGTTTTAGTCACAGCATCGGATGAAGGTGAAAGTTGGCAAGTGTATTTATAACCCTACCTAGTTTTTGCAAGTATTATTAAGTACCAAAGCTCGATAGTTTTGATAGCTATAGAGTAAAATGAAGTCGCCGATGGCGGAACAGAGAAAATCACAAAAAATGATCCAAAAACCATACATGACGTAAACACGATATGACGTCATGAGGCTCCGCCCATCCTCCCGGTAGGCAGTCAGTGTCAGTCACTAACACAGCCTAGGCTTCAACAAATGGCCAGCAGGATTTGGAACTGTCCCCGTGGTTGCAAGCTTGCATTTGTTTTACGGCTTGCCACTGTGTATACAAGCGAGAAGACCCGTGGCAAGATTTACTAAAGCGTGAATAGGTAATCATTTCAGTAATAGGTAATTAATACTTGGCAATACTCATCTCGTGCTGTGAAAAATGGAAGGATATAGCATCGAAACCTGAGGTAAAACAAAACGGATTGTCTTTTCGTATTCCCACCGTGAACAGACGTAGATCTAATAAATGAGCTAAAGACTGGTTTATTATGTGGATGAATTACATACACTGAATTATTTGTCAAGTAGAAACAATACCAAGAAAATGGAAGAATTCCAAGGTCTGCTCACTTCCCCTCAAATCCTCCCATGTAGGTGGAGCTATGTCTACCTTTTTATTGCGTCAGCAGGAAAATTGTCGCGATGAGCAGGTACCTCAAAAATACGTCATCGCCTACTTAGTTACCCCTGGTGGGAGGCGCCTCCACCCAACTGGGTAGACCTTGTCTCTCTTGGTGTTGGTCCCAACAACTACTGTGGAAGTTGTGGTGAAACCTCCACAAAATAATAATAATAATAATAATAATAATAATAATAATAATAATAATAATAATAATAATAATAATAATAATAAGTAAAATGATTGAGAATGATAATGCAATCAAGGGGATGATGACAAACCCGGCTTGCCATCATTGATATTCCTGAAGCCTAAGATGGGTACTAATATCAATTAGTGAATGTCAATTGCAAGTGGGCAGAGCCACAGGGAGGAGATATTTTCCCCATATGTAAACTTCTCTTCACCTATGGGTAGAGCCTCATGACGTCATAGGTTAACGTCACTATTTACTCACTTTTACTCTGACAAGTACCAGGACTATTGAACTTGGGTACTAAATAATGCTTGCAAAAATTAGGTAGGGTTATAAAATATACACTTGCCAACTTTCATCTTTATCCGATTCTTTGATAAAAAGGTGTTGCCGAAAAACCGTGTTTCATCGGCTATGAATCCCTTAATAGATTTTGCAGAGTTCAGAGAGGAAGTCTCTCAAAAGGGAACAGGATTATTCGAACTTGAAGCAGTTCTTAAGGGAATGAGTCGCGAGAAAAATACTAAATTCAGAAAATTATTAAAAGAACTGACAAACGATGAAATAACACTTTGTGGATAAAAATATTTTGGTGCTCTTATAGTATGCGGTCTACAACCACAATCGATCTGTACAGAAATGAGAATGCGGTCTACCGTTAAGAGAGCTATTTACCTTTGAGGTAATTTTATGGGTAACGAGCAACCTAACTTCCTTTTAAGAAATTTTACAACATAGTTGATTTCTTTACTTCAACAAACAAACTACCTCGGGACTAGATAAATCATTTTTCATTCATCTAAAAACTGGAAAGCCCACCATGAAGATCAAAGAATTTTATCGCAGAGTGATACCGAGTGAGGACAAAGCATTTTCATTTTTGAAAGAGCGCGATCTACTTGATGAAGAAGAACACGACACAGATCGTTGTCATAAATGTGGCTCTGTAATTGCAAGAAAAACGGAAACGTGACCGCGGAGGTGAATTCCGACCAGTGTTTAGAATATCTAAGACCTTGTAGAGGTTGTCAGACTGCAAGATCAATTCGTAACGGAAATGAGTTTTTCCACTACACAGATTTAAATGGCAAGATAAACATTTACTTAAGCTTATGTGAAATTTTGGAACTGGTGTATCTTTTTGTCATGGATATCCATAGCGATACTACAATAACTTTAACAGGAAAATCACCTAATACTGTTACTGTAGATGTATCGGGAGGTTTGTGGAGTTATTGCGTCACATCGTACTAGAGGTCTGATGATTGGTACCCAAGAGAATCCGATGCAAATAGATGAAGCACGTTTCGCGGGCCACCGTAAATACAGTCGTGGTAGACGTAAATAACAGGAACCATGGTGCAAGTACAGACGGACCTTGGGTGTTTGGACTAAAAAAAGGATCACATTGCCGCTATTTTCATGTACTGCCAAGAAATCGTGCAACATTCATACCAATCATTAGACGGGAATCCAAGGTTGGGTCAGTAACACATTCTGATGAGTGGCCAGCTCGTTACCTATAAAATTGGATATCGTCATCAAACTGTAAATCACTATGAGAACTACGTGGATCCTCCTTCAGGTACACATACATAATATTATGTGCACAGGTATAACCCAGGGCAGTTTATCTCGAAATTACGATAAATTACATAACCACTGATTAACAAACGTTCGATTTCAGTCTCAACAACCAACTTTCAGTCTAAAAGCCAACTTTCATCAAATAAGAAAACCTGTCACGTTTCAGTAATCATAAACACCGTTTAGCAAAATTAGGTCAATAACTTCATGACCGAATCAAACTTTCTTCTTCAAAATATACATAATAAATGTAACAGTTAAAGAAAATTCCACTCTGAAACCGTGCTCGAACCAATATTAGAAAAGACAGAGTTTTAAAACTTCAGTGGGTTTTACAGAATCATAATGTATACACACAAACATACACACACACACACATTTATATATATATATATATATATATATATATATATATATTTTATATTTATCTATATATGTTATATCTATATATCTATATATATATTATGTATATCTAAATATATATATATAGATATATATATATATATATATATATGTGTGTGTGTGTGTGTGTGTGTGTGTGTTTAGCGAATAAAATCTAATATGAAATAGAATTAGATAAATCTTTAGCTAAAATAGCTCCAAATAATGTTCCACCGTGGAATAGTACTCGGAGGCAACAATGCGATTGTAGACAAAACTAAAAATGACATTATCGAAAACAATTTTTGTTAAGAATCCTCATGATTACAACACAACACCAAACCCTGTGACTCTTGTAATGCCAAGATATATTACATATTAGGATGGAAAAACACCTTCCATTCCTTAAGTTGTCCGCCAGGAGAGAGCGTTGAAACCAGTGAAACAAAACGACGGGACAAAAACCCAGAGCTGCCGTCAATTGTTTACAGCCATCGGGAGAGTAAACTGATAAATCTTCTCGCAATCAGAAACTTCGTGGCATGTTCAAACAAAAGTTGGCATTCGCAAAACAAAATAAGAAAACTGTCTGATGAGGTTCCAGGGGAGTTTATCTTTCATAGGGGACACTGTCGAAGTTCTTCATAAGAAACATCGTCAAAAGCGTTTAAAAAGAGTTTGCCTAGTGACATTTGCTTTATATAGTGGCATCTGGACTGAACTGAACCCGTTTATATAATTTTTTATCACGACCATAGATGCACTAATCATCCGAAGTTTCCTGGCACAAAATACGAACGAGTAAATGCCAAAACAACAGAGATTTGGGAGCTGCTGAATTTGAAATATTAGGTCAACAGTAGACGTGACAGTTGGTATTACTTATTTCAGGATTCAGAAGTGTCGAATCTGCGTATGTAAGTGCGTGTACGCGCGTGCCTGAGGACACAAACAGGAAGTGAAACTTAAGTGCAAGCAAAAGCAAGGACCTAATACTAACGTTACCGCTATCCACTTCAACTCCTTTCATGTTTCTGTAATATCCAGAGTTGAACATTTGAGCATCATATCAACTTTTCTTGGAAACGAAAACATTCATGTCCCTGCGGTGTCAGTACAACCCGTAAGAACTTCGTCGAGAATATAATGGACGTCAATACGCGAACAAGACACAATCACGCACTTTAGCATGACAATGCACGTATACTGCTTGTCCCTATCTTTATGTTAGAATATGTGTATATACACACAACTAATATATATACATACAATATATATATATAAATAAATATATATATATATATATATATATATATATATATATATATATATATATATATATATATATATATATGTATATATACAGTAATCCGCCAAATACTTTGCTGCCTCGTAAAATCTCTTAAACAAGATACTTGCAGAAAACGCCAATCGTACAAGAAATTTTTCTGTACGGTTTATTTGTAAGTTAATAGTAAAATGTGCGGGATATATACTTTAATTATATGCATGAGATGCCCATTTTAATTATATGCCGCCTCTACCGCAAAGAAACAATATCAAAATAATTTCTGTTCATGTCTTTATTATTCAATTTCCACCCATTTTATTTTCCTCCCCAGACAGCAGAAATGGCGCCATGAAATTCTCCTTAATTTTTCTTCTCCTCTCTTCCAGCAGCCCTGGAATGGCACCATGCGAACCATAGCTTCCACCACTTCCATCCACGCTTCCGTGGATTTCATTCCAGTCGTTGACCGGCCCTTGCGATGCGAAGGAGAAGAGGAGGAGGAGGAGAAAGAGGAAGGAGAAGAGGACGAAGAAACTACCAAATATCCGAATGGTATGTCAAAGTCGGTTAAGAGAGATGCCAAGAAGCTCAATCAAGGATGACGTTTTCCATCTCCAACTATTTCTTGATGTAATGTTCTCGCGGCGGAGAGAACAACCACGATGTTCGGCGCGTCCTCTTGTTGTTGTTGTCTTTGCTATTGATTTGTGAGTCATGAGACTTAAGACAAAAGGTCAAAAGCCCGCCCAGACCTTTGGAACATTGAGAGAGAGAGAGAGAGAGAGAATTTACCGAGTCACGCTTGGGGTCTACTTTACAACTGAATGTTTTTAGAAATAGAATTATATTGTTTACTTCATGGTATATTGAAAAACAAAGAATTGTCAAAGGCGACACTGACAAGAATTTTACCCATGACGAAATTCTTTCCATTTGAAAGGTCTCTTTAAGTGAAATTTTCTTCCAGCTTAATAGGTGTTATCACACAACAACACAATGTATACCAGATGTTTGAGATACCAATGGTCTGGTCTAAGAATCCACTATCATTCACAGACAGGAAGGAAACCAAGACTGAATAAAGCCAAGTTGTAGCTGACGTTCATAAAAATCACTTGTTTCTCTGGCATGTTTGGATGAGGTCTTTTGAATCTATATGGAGTATCGCTTTCATCACTAGGCAACTTTAATTTGACCCTCATTATGAGAGAGAGAGAGAGAGAGAGAGAGAGAGAGAGAGGTTTATGTCTGTAGACCCTGTAGGGGAGTCATGTTTTCCCTGGTTGTCATAAATTATGGTGCAGTACAATGAAAAGTCTTTACAAAAATAGTGACTTATTCATGTGACTAAAGAGGGTTTCTGCCGTAAACTTTTAGTATCTTCACAAACCTGTTTTAACGCAAGCTGCCCCTGATTTTGCTTTACAATTTACTACAAAAAACCATTACATACGGAATGACCTTTCGATTAAATAAATTATAGTTTTAATGTTATGGTATGGCGGTTTTTCGAAACGAGTGCGCACTACTAGTAATCAACATTTCTGACTTGGTAAAATGCTTTACATAACCTAATGAACCTGTTGCTAGTAACGACTGTAAAAGTAAAAATAAAAAAATAAAAACTTTCCTGTAATGATGTATTTTCAAAAGTCAAACATAATCAATCAGGGTATGTATGCACATTTGAGTACGTATATCACTTTCAGAAATGTTCCAATTTACAGATGGCATCACGAGGTTGGACCAAAATCTCTTACCACTGAGCTGCAACACCACCCACACACGAGTGTTTGCACTATGCACACACACCCATATACACACAAACATAAATATAATATGTATAGTATACTTATATATTTATTAATATATATAAAGGAAGAGGTGTCCGATCAGACGAGAGTCATATACACGCGTTTTATTAATAAAAAACGTTTCATGTTGTCATCAACACATCATCAGTCTGCAATTGATATTCATAATCAAAATAAACTTAAAAATAAACTTAATAAATACAATGAAAATTAAAATATACTCAGAACGTTATTATAGAGAATGAGGAGAAAGCTACCCATTCAAGAAGAAAGAAAGAGATGAGTGACTGAAAATGTAAGGTCTGCACACAACGTAAACCTCACGCCAAAGAGAGGAGATGACGAGGGTGTTGGAGTTTAAAACTAGGTGAAAGGTGCATAATAAACAATGACTCAAGAGTAGTTAGGTGGGTAGTTTGTTTTGTGGTAATTAGGTGGGTAGTTTGTTTTGTGGTGCCAATAATAGAGAAATGTTTATTTTCGATGGTAATTTTACAACTCTTTGCATGTGTTCATATATTAGAGAACTCGGGATTAGAGATTCTGGACCCAGTTCTGTAACTTGATCCCAAATGGCTGTAGCACCGGATTTGTAACAGTCTACGTGAAGAACCAACATGAATACTAAGACATCTTGGGCATTCAAATTAACATATAATACTGGAATTTATGAAGTCCAGTAATTTGTCCTTGTAATTAAAAAACCCTTCAATTTTTTGTGGACTCATGGGAATGAAATTAAATTTTAAAAAACAAATTCCTTTTCAATAATATCTTCAACTTTCAAACGTAAACTATCTGAATTTTACTTTGGAAAATGAGAAAGATGACATCCTTGCCTTCTTGGATATAAAAATAACTAGAGGAGACCACCACTTCAACACAAGTGTTTTTTAAAAGAGTATCTTCACTGGGCTCAGGAATAACTTTTTTTTAGCTCGTGTTTTCGCAATTTTATCATTAATACTATCTCTACTCTGGTGTTTAGGGCCCTTCGGTGCACATCTGATTGGCTTTCCTTCCACCTTGAAGTTTCTTTTAGAATATTTTGTAAAAAACTCACTTCCCAAAAAGTTGGTTTTTAACATCATTAGTAAATTGTTAGCGAAATATCTGTCAGCACCCGCTCTTAATTTTAATGTACCAAAACTGACAATGTATGCACCCATCCCATTTATTCATTCAGATAGTTTACGTCTGAAATTTAAAAATATTATTGAAAAGAAATTTGGTTTTTTGGAACTTAATCTCATTCCAATGAAGCCACAAAAAATGGAGGATTTTTTAATTACAAGGACAAATTACATATTATATATTAATTTGAATGCCCAAGACGTCTTGATATTTATGTTGGTTCTTCACGTAGACTGTTACAAATTCGGTATTACAGCCGTTTGCGATTGAGTTACAGAAATGGGTGCAGAATCTCTAATCCCGAGTTCTCTAATATATGAACACATGCAAAGAGTTGTAAAATCACCATCGAAAAGAAACATTTCTCTATTATTGGCAACACAAAGCAAACTACCCACCTAACTACCCTTGAGTCATTGTTTATTAAGCACCTATCACCTAGTTTAAACTCCAACACCTCCTCTCTCTCTCTCTCTCTCTCTCTCGTCAGGTTTAGGTTATGTGCAAACCTTACCGTTTTTTAGTCACTCGGCTCTTTCTCCCTCAGTAGCCATCTTGCTTGGTGAGACGTACCCGCGTGAAGTCACAATAATCAACAGATATCACAAGTTTAACATACGACTAGAATTTGAGAAATATCTAGAAGTGTTCGTGAACTATCGGTGATAAGATTAGTGTGAAAATAGTAGGATAAAGCGTCTTCTAAGTTAGTTTATCAAGTGTAATACTATAAATCAGAACAAGATGGCAGTAAGTTCCAACTGCGGGAAAAGGTGGCGTAATTTGGCGTGCTTAGCAGATTCACAATACGATGAGGTAGCAGGAAGGGAACTGGCATTTCTCATCTATGAAATCAGCAACAGTCCTAACCAAAAAGATACAAAAGCATTCATAGATATATTAGAAGGATATAATCCTTCAAACTGGAACAAATCTAATGAAAACATCTTGAAAATAATTGAAGAAGTTCCAAATAAAATCCAAGTGGTCAAGAGACTCATAAAGAAAATATACATAAACCAACATATTCCGACAAAGAAAATGAATAAGGTGAATCTTGTGAATATACTAATTGATGCATTAGGAAAAAGAATGCCAAAAGCATGCAAACTGTGTAAGGTTTGGTATAGCATAGTCAATCCACAAAACCTAATCAGAAAATGTGCTGCATGCAACATTCCGACCCATCCACAGTGTGCTGAGGTAATACAAGATTTGAGAAAAGATACAAGAATTTTTTGTTCAACATGTCTATCATGGATAGACAATGTTATTAAATCAAGATTGAATGTACAAATAGTTGAGGATGAAGAAGAAGAGGAAGAGGAAGAAGAAGAAGAAGAAGAGAGGAAAAACGGAAGAGAAGTAAACAAAAATGAAATGACAGAAAAAATAAGGAAAACAAAGAACAAGATAAAAGTATGGATGCAGAGATACTCATTGATACTACATATGAGGCAATAAAAGCAGCATACCTACGAAGAAATAAATTACGATACGACAACAGAAAGCAAATCCCGAAGAGGCTCTACCCAGATCTATACAATGACGGGAAAGAGGAAAAAATAGACAAGAAAGACAAAATCTGCAACCTTTTGAAAAGAGGGAATTGCAGATTTGGAGAAAGATGTTACTACACAAACATCCTAAGATATGTCAAAACTATGAAATATATGGTAAATGTGCATACTTAGATGGATATGGGGATGATTGCAGAGATCTGCATCCAAAAATATGTAAAAAACCTAAAAGAAGGAAAAGGATGTAAGTTCGACAAAAATGCAAATATATGCACCCTGTAGCCATGAATCATAATCAAATAAATAACCAACCAAGTAATAAATCCAAAATAAGAAAGAAACAAATAAAGAGAGAAATCAAGAATATCAGGTAAAAGAGAAAAGCAAACCACCAATGAGATATGCAGAGGTGTCAGCAAAAAAATTTCAAAGCATCAGCTCCGAAATTCTACTCAAGAGATAATAACTGTATTTATTATGCAAGAGGATATTGCAGAAACGGAGAAAATTGCAGATTCAGACACAAAATGAATAATTATGATGAAGGAAGATCAAATATTATGGAAAAGTTGGATTTTTTAATGTCAGAATTTCTGGAAATGAAAAAAAGAACAACATACCAGAACAGGAAAGAGACATGGGAAAATCCTTATTACTATCAGTATTAAATGAAGGAGAAAACACGCAAACCATCATAGTGATGAATGCGCAGGGTTTAGTTACGAGTAACTCAAAAAGAAAAATAGAGTACTTAGAATAACTAACACCAAAAATGAAAAGAAAATAGATATAATGAATATAAGTGAAACCTGGTATTCCCAAGAGACTGGGAATGATGATCAAATAAAAGGGTTCCAAACTTATAGATCAGATAGAAAAAATAGGAATCAAGGGGGAACCGCAATATATGGGAAAGACAAAAAACAAGGAAAAATATATGAGAAATATAGTAACTCAGAATGTGAACTAATAGCGGTAGAATTTGAATCTGAAAAATTGATGAACATAGTAATATATAGACCTCCTAATACTAAAGAGTTTGACATAATAATTGAAAAATTGGATGATATATGTAGAAATCACAAGGACTGGACTATTCTCCTATCTGGTGACTTCAACTTTCCTTTCGTAGAATGGAAAGAACGAATAGGAGATTGTGGTTGTACTTATACATATAAAAAAGAGAGTAATAGTAGTGCAGAAGATAAGAGGCAATTTGAAAAGCTATTAGATATGCTACTAGAATACAACATTCAACAAATAAATCACCTGCCAACAAGAAAGGAAAATACTTTAGACCTAGTATTTGTGAACGAGATGAATTATGTTAAAGAAATAATAGTTTATAATGCGAGTATTTCAGACCATAATGTCATAGAATTAACAGTTCATTCCAAAGCAAGTGAAAATAGAGATAAGCAAGAAATGAAAAAGTGGGAAGGATATGGAAAATACAACTTCTACAGTAAAAATATAAAAATGGTCAGAAATTAATGAAGAATTAAACAAAGATTGGGATAACATTTTCGTAAGTGATGACAAATAAGGGTAAATACGGAGATATTATATAAAAATATTGGAGATAATAGTGGAAAAATATATACCGAAGAAGAAAAGTAAACATCATTCATGCATACCAAGAGACAGAAGGATCTTGTTCCAGAAAATCAGAAAGTGGAAAAAAGGTCTTGCAAAAGAAAAAAATGCATGGAAAGTTATAGAACTAAAAAGTAAGATAGAAAATGCAGAACAAAAGATTATACAATCAAAAGAAAATGAAAAACGGGACTTGGAAGAAAAAACCCTATTAAATATCAAGCAAAACCCCAAACTATTATACTCATATGCGAAGAAGATGAATAAAAGAAGAATAGAAATAGGCCCTCTGAGAATTGAAGGGAGATTAACGAATGAAAAAAAGGAAATTTGCAACATACTGGCAGAACGATATAAGAGAGAATTCACCCTAGAATAGATAATGAAGATAATGATATAGAAGTAAGGGATGAAAATAGTGAATATTTAGCTGACATAGATATTAATGAAGCTGATATTGTGCAGGCTGGCTATTAATGAAATTAAAAATGGAGCTGCTGCAGGGCCTGATGGAATTCCTGCTATTTTGTTAAAGAAAGTAGTTCATTCTATCGCAAAGCCACTTGCAATATTATTAAGACAAAGTGTAGATACAGGCAAGATATATGATGAGCACAAATTAGCATATATTACCCCTACTTTCAAAAGTGGATCAAGACTAGAGGCAAGTAATTATAGGCCTGTGAGTCTAACATCACATATTATGAAAGTGTATGAAAGGGTAATGAAGAAAAAATATTATGAAACTTTAATAAAAAATAATTTGTTTAATAAAGGACAACATGGTTTCGTACCCGGAAAAAGTACACAAACCCAACTGTTAGTCCACCGTGAAAACATATTCAAAAATATGAAAAGCGGAAATGAAACAGATGTGGTTTATTTAGACTTGCAAAAGCTTTTGATAAAGTAGACCATAATATATTAGCGAAGAAAATTAGAAAACACAATATCGTGGATAAAGTAGGAAGATGGTTAAAAGAATTTTTTACACAACAGAAAACAGATAGTTATTGCAAACGACGAGAAATCGGATGAAGCCAAGGTAATATCCGGTGTGCCGCAAGGTACGGTGTTAGCTGCAATACTGTTTGTTATTATGATTGAAGACATAGACAATAATGTTAAAGATTCGGTAGTGAGTAGTTTCGCAGATGACACAAGAATAAGCAGAGAAATTACTTGTGATGAAGATAGGAACGCTCTACAAAGAGACCTTAACAAAGTATATGATTGGGCAGAGGTAAATAGGATGGTATTTAACTCTGATAAATTTGAATCAATAAATTATGGAGACAGAGAAAGAAAGCTATATGCATATAAGGGACCTAATAATGAGACCATCACAAATAAGGAAGCAGTTAAAGACCTTGGTGTGATGATGAATAGGAACATGTTATGCAATGATCAAATAGCAACTCTGTTGGCAAAATGTAAAGCAAAAATGGGAATGTTGTTACGGCACTTCAAAACAAGAAAAGCTGAACACATGATATGCTGTATAAAACATATGTTCGTAGTCCACTTGAATATTGCAATATGATATGGTACCCACACTATCAAAAGGATATTGCACAAATAGAGAGTGTACAAAGGTCCTTTACAGCTAGAATAGAAGAAGTTAAGGACCTAGACTACTGGGAAAGACTACAATTCTTAAAATTATATAGTCTAGAAAGAGAGAAGAGAACGCTACATGATAATTCAGGCATGGAAACAGATAGAAGGAATAGCAGAAAATATCATGGAACTAAAAATATCAGAAAGAGAAAGCAGAGGTAGATTAATAGTGCCCAAAACTATACCAGGAAAAATAAGGAAAGCACACAGGACATTAATCCACTACGCACCAGCATCGATAATGCAGCGTCTATTCAATGCGTTGCCAGCTCATCTGAGGAATATATCAGGAGTGAGCGTAGATGTGTTTAAGAATAAGCTCGACAAATATCTAAACTGCATCCCAGACCATCCAAGATTGGAAGATGCAAAATATACCGGAAGATGTACTAGCAACTCTCTGGTAGACACTAGAGGTGCCTCACACTGAGGGACCTGGGGCAACCCGAACAAGATGTAAGGTCTGTAAGGTCTGTAAGGTCTTCTTGAATAGGTAGTTTTCTCCTCATTCTCTATTTTAACGAACTTCTGAGTATACTTTAATTTTTATTGTAAATTTTAAGTTTATTTTAAGTTTATTTTGATTATGAATTTCAATTGCAGACTGATGATGTGTTGATGGGAACATGAAACGTTTCTCATTAACAAAACGCGTGTACATGACACCTCTTCCTTTATATCTATGGTTTTCCTTATGTGATATAAATATACATACATACATACATACATGTATATATATATTATATATATATATATATATATATATATATATTACATATCTATATGTACACGTGTGAGTGTATTCAAGCGTAGCATGATAATCATATCCAGACGATTGTGCTCGTTGTTCCCGTGTAATTCAAAAGAATAATAATGGGATCCTGAAGGTACGAATGTACGTGCTGGAACTACTACAGAGCACAGGGTATAATATAATATTAAAAAATATTCAATAAGTTACTTAGCTGTAAATGATGGAAGCCTAGATAACAGACAACGGATGTCTACAGAATACACAGTGGAATCCAATACATTCATTACTGCAACCATTCTGAACACACATTATAAATCCTTCTCGAATATCTGAAAGAACCCTAAGGAAAAAATACCGACATCCTTCACGAGAGAAGCCGAAATATTGCAGATTATATGACGAAATCCTGCAGAACGTACAATGGAATCCTGCAGAATAGAAGCAGATCACCATTTCCTTGGGATTCAGCCACACCAAATTTGCCTGCAGAGGCTTGGAAGGAAGCTCAAGCACATAACGGATGGGTGACCTTCTTCCTCCCTCTCTCTCTCTCTCTCTCTCTCTCTCTCTCTCTCTCTCTCTCTCCTCCAATTGCATTCTCGGGTGATAGAGCGCGACAGGAGAGGCGGCCACGGCTATCGGGCGTCGGGGGAGAGAGAATGGTGGAGGAAAGATGGAGAGGGGAGAGGGGAACGAGAATCTGGAGATAAAAAAGGGAAATGAGGAAACAGCAAGACAGTCAGAGAAGGATTAAAGAACGACGAAGGAACAAATAGAAGACTAACCAAAATGCGAGGGCCACAGTAAATGAGTCAAGAGAATAAATGAGAATACTATTATTACTATTATTAATAGTCAGAAGATGAAACCTATATTCAAATGGATCAAAACCACGAGGGACACTGACTTGAAATTCAAGCTTCCAAAGAATATAGTGTTCATTAGGAAGAGGTATCAGAGAGTAAAGGGAAATACAGAAAGAAGAGATCACTTATTGCAAAATACAAAAATAAATTAGTAAATAGATAAAAATGTATTAAAATGCAAGGAGAATAGTAGCAGGGTGTAATACATTGCAGCTCTGCTTGAATTTCCGAAGTCCAATGCACGACATCTTCTGGGAGGCTGTTCGACAGTTCAATGCTTTGGTGTAAAGAATAAAGACCTCTGGAACTGGGAAGTTCTACAGCGAGGCTCATTGACTGCATATTGGTGCTGCTGTTCAGCGAATCTGGTTGTTCTCGTCAGGTAGAAGGAACAGGGATCCACTGTGAAAGTGTAAGATCCCTGTTAAAATACGTCTTATGAAAAAGTGACGAATAGGGAGCATCCGTCGATGGTCTAAGACTCAGTGTTGTCCAAACATTTTCGCCTATGTACCCTTTATTACCTTCTCCTACTGTTACGTACCCCCCTCACCCGCCCCTCGCCTACCATGCTGACGAAACTCGGTTTTATTTAGGATAATCATACAAATAGTATATTAATTATGAAAAGACTGCATTATAGGAGTGTTGGTCAATAAATTAAAATTTATTACACAAATAAAAATGATTTAATAACAAAATGCTTGAAAATTACTTACGCAACTTTATGTGAGATGTGAGGCTGGTGTTCACTGATGGGATGTTTCTGTTGTGTGTGTGTGTGTGTGTGTGTTCCTTGTTTATTCACATACCCTCATGATCTATGTTGCGTACCCCCCGGGGTACGCGGACCCCAGTTTGGACAACACCGGTCTAAGTCATAAATGCTAATATTATCCAAATAAGGGAACAGAAACCTACCACCACGAACCACCCTATCTAAAAGAGAGAAATTTCTGGCAGAAGCAGATATCCACACCGGAGAACAGTATATTAGTAAAGGAAGCACAAATAGCATACAACAGGTTGCATTAATTTTATCACCGTTAAAAATATATGAGGCTTTACGAACTATGCATAATTTTCGTGCGGCATTTGCTGAAAATTTCATTAGCTGTTTCTCAAAAGTAAGATGTGAGTCAATAAAAAGTTATACCTAGAATAGTCAAAGCTTCAGACTCACTCAGCAAAGTCCCGTCCACCTGAAGGGGTGGAGTGGAAAATCTGAACGAGATCTGCTAATCCATAGTATTTTCGTTATACTGAAGTTCAGCCTCAAACCCCACCGACTACACCATTCACTAATCAGCTCTACGTTCAGACTGAGGCTGAGGGAAACATCATTTCTCATTGGGGGAGACTTTACTACAACAAGTGTTGCATCATCGGCATATTGAACAATCTTGCTTTCCACGCCAACAACCTTATCACTTATATACACTACAAATAACAGTGGATCAAGAGCACTACCATGTGGAACTCCAGACATAATAGGTCTTGGTTCACTAAAGATCCCGTCAACAGTAATTCGCAGCTGACTACCTGTATGGAAATCTTGAAGTAATCCTAAAACACATCCACCCACTCCAAGATTCTGAAGTTTGTATAGAAAATAAGTGCCTTGTGATTTACTAAATTGAAAGCAGTACTAAAATGTATTTGAATTACTCTACACTCAAAACCTTTATGAAGGTTCTCTTGCAAAACGTATGTTAGGTCTCAACCTAACTGCTTCCTATATACATAATGACTATCAGCTAACGATCTTTACATCCACTTACCTACACAGTGGCTAAAATAAATTTTTCAGCAACTTTGGAGAACACAGGGAGAATTGAAATTGGCTTGTAGTTACGGCAGTGCTCAGATGTGCCACTCTTAGGAACAGGCACTGTATTACTAAGTTTGCGCTCATCTGCGGATACTACGTACACAAAAGTATAGAATCTACTAATCAACAAAACAAGAACTACAAAAAAAAAGAAATAAAAAAAAACAGAGGGAAGAAACCATCAGGATATTCTTCATCCCAGCTGTCAAGATTATCCAGAATTTTCTTAAGATCCCTGGAGCGAAATACAAATTTAGTAAGAACAGGTTCAGGATGACAAGTATCTTGGAGGGGACATTCTCAGCTGATTGCCTAGCTTCAAAAGCTCGAGAGGATACACGAGACAAAGAAGGAAAACGACGAAGAAAAGTAATACGTAAATTAGTGTTATATATAGATGAGTGACAGGAGAGCAAAATATGCGATTGGAAAAAAAACGTGGAAAATGAGACATGGCAGAGAGTAAAATGAGAGAGAAAAAAACAAACAAACAAAGAAACAAAGAATTCTTCATGTTAAAAAAATTAGGGAACTCAAAAAGACGCTTAATTAATGGAGACAAAGGAGTGACTATAAGAAGATGAGATGAGCGATAGAAAGAGAATGAAGAAAAAAAAATGGAATACACGTATTCTGATAAGTACGAAGAATAGTGGAAGCAGGAATGATGAAAGGAACCGAGAGGAATAGTAGGGAAGAATAAGAGAAAAAATAGTGGAGGAATCAGTGAAGTACAGACTATGAAGCTGGAATAATAGGGAAGGGGAAAGAAATATTAATGAACAGAAGTATATCATAGGAAATAATGATGGCAGAAAAGGGAGACCACGACGTAGGAGACTGGAAACAAGAGAGAATGAGAAAATATAGGAAGCAAGTAATAATTTGCCAAAGACGGATAAAAAAACGAGGAGAAATGGAACTCTGGTCCTCCATCAAATGATGTTGCTAAACCGAGCAGAGAGAGAGAGAGAGAGAGAGAGAGAGAGAGAGAGAGAGAGAGAGAGAGTATGAAAACCTACTCTCTAGCCCCTTACCTATGCCACGCTAGAATCAGAAGTACATAAAGTACATGGAACATCACGGTTACTGTTATTACTGAAAGCAATTACCTCACAGTATCACTGTTAAAACGACGTGGATACTGCAAGAGAAAAATATGAGAGAAGACTATAAATAAGGTCTGAAACAAAAAGAAACCAACAACCGAAATCTACGTAAACCGTCAGACATTCTCCCGTGTGTCGGCCAAGCAAATCTTATTTCTAGAAACATCAAGAAATCCTCGATAGAAAACGAGAAAAATGGATGGATGCAAATAGTCTGCCTCCTCTTCCCTTGCAATAAACCAACGAAGAAACCGGAAGATTCCAATATTTTACAACCACCCTCTGTAATGGGGCGAAACTTCTGTCTTTTATATATATAAAAAAAAAAACTGGAGAAGAAACAGTATGGGCAAATTCTGTTAACAAAACATGCATCTAAGTTTCCAATTTTCAGTTAATAACAAACATGGAATTTAAAAGATAACGTAATTGAAATAAATTTCCATTTCAACACTCAGTCAATAACCTCTCACGTGAAATATAGAGCCTTTTGCCACCGTGAGATTTTTGTGATTTACCCATCGTCCCACTGGAAAACCAGTGAATTAATATAAGATCTAGTTCCTCGTTGGACGAGTGGTTTTCGCACTCGCGCACAATAAGCTGTAGGTCCCTTTGCTAGGTGGCCAATTGGTTCCTAGCCACGCAAAATTATGTAACCCTTCGGGTCAACCCTAGGAGAGCTGTTAATCAGCTCAGTGGTCTGGTAAAACTAAAATATACTAACTAATATAAGATCTTTTTCATACACGCTACACATACACACACACACACACACATATATATATATGTGTGTGTGTGTGTGTGTGTGTGTGTAATGTTGCATCCTACTGCAATATTAATATTTCAGAGAAATGGGGAGCCCGCCATTCCATGGTCTTTCTTGGAACCTTAGGTGTGATTCTCTTGGTCATGATGAGAAATGTCATTTCGATTGCCATTGTGGCAATGGTCGACAGAACGGGAAATAAGAGCAATCACGATAACAGCAGCCTGAATGTTGACGACACTTCCCGGTGCAAGACCACCAAGATGTTCACAGTATAAATATGCAGGTGAGACCGGGAATTCGTGTATAGTGTCAACTTTCTAAATGCTTAGTAGTCCTTGCATACACACCAGTCATATATACATACATAATTATATATATATATATATATATATATATATATATATATATATATATATATATATATGTGTGTGTGTGTGTGTGTGTGTGTGTGTGTGTGTGTATATACATATGTATATATGTATATATATACGCGTATATACATATCATATGTATGTACTCATGACGAGAACCCACCTCAATTTATGTGTGCTTAGGGATTTGCAATTCAAAATGGGTTTCTAATGGTGATTAACCCCTAACCATCAAGTTGACTTTCATTTTAAAAAATGACTTCAACAGATTAAACAAAATAGGAATAATATATTAAAAACAATGGCAAAATTACACACTTTTCAGTATCACTTAAACCTATGTTCTTACTTAGTATAACTGAATTAGCAATGAAGTTACACTACTAAATTAATATATATTCTAACAGTTTTGTAGACATCTCTGCAGGTTAGTTCACGAGGCACCCGACTTCTATAAACACAGCGGGGATACTATTTCCTTTTTTATATGAGAGAGACTTCAAAATTTAATCAAACGGCGTCTTATTTACTTGAATATACCACCACTGCCAACATTCACCATTCCCGTTCCTTGTATCACACCATCTATCAAACCTTTTCAAGAACTTCCTTTCCTCATCCCAACTACCATTCCCAATCACGTTCTCTTCCACCAATCTATCATTGTCTACTGTCTCCCTTTTAGAAAAACATCTAAAACATCAATGATCTATTTTTTTCACCACCTTTTCTACATCTTTTCGCGCCCTTCCAATTCCTCTTGTGATACATGTACTGCACAAAATACTCCAATCTTCTATTTTTCCTTTGCATTCAACATCCCCACTTCTCTTTCATAAAAGAGAGCTGGCGCGACAATCCCGTCATATATTCTCTCCTTGGCTCCCAGTGTGTGTTTTGCAAACACACATTGCTGCATCTCTTGTTTCATCTGATATGTGACTCGCCTTTTCTCTCACTCTGCCATCTTCCGTTATATTCGCTCCCAAATACTCCTGAAGGAGCCCAACCACTTCCATTCTTTCACCATCCGTATTGACACTCGCTGCTCCAGCTTCCCTGCTTTCCATTTGTCCTTGTTCTTGATCATTTTACACTGAACTTCGTGTTTTTGCAAGTACGTCCAGAATGTCACTAACATCAACTGTTCCCTGCCTGTTATAATCTATTTCTTACTCGAAAACTCTGCAGCTACATCAACTGTCCTTCCCTGTGGCATCTCATGTCACATTATGCATATAGATGCTGACCAGCCAAGGAGACATAACGCGACCTTGTTTCAGACCCACTCTCAATTGGAACTCATAACTTCTGTTTACATATATCTCACTTCTACCATAACAACATCTAATCGCTTTTAACAATTTTTCCTATATCATACAGCCTCCTATCGCTATAAAGCAAATATTGTAGATTAAGACACATCCAAAGGGAAAACTCACCACGCATGCGCGGCATTGGGGATAATGTTCTTGAATGGAGCGCAAATAATATAAGTGCTTTATAGGTAGAACTTTGAAATTGTCGTACATCAAAAATGATTAATTAGCAGAGAAGTAATCTATCTTTACAAATTAAACAATGTGTAAGAGGGTTGCAAAGCTTTAGCTGTGAGGATCTTACGAGCACGAAACCCCAAATATAAAAGCTTAATTTGAAATGACTGACGAAAGAAGTTGTGATATTACTTCATTTAAATTCTTCCCTCTATCAATCATTGTCTGTCTCTCGGCTACCAATCAGGTGGTCCGAAGTTCGAATCCCGGCTCGGCCAACGCGGAATCACAGGAATTTATTTCTGGTGGTAGAAATTCATTACTCGATATAGTGTGGTTTGGATCCCACAATAAGCTGTAGGTCCCGTTGCTAGGTGACCAATTGGTTCCTAGCTACGTAAAAATATCTAATCCTTCGGGCCAGCCCTAGGAGACCTGTTAATCAGCTCAGTGGTCTGGTAAAACTAAGATATACTTAACTTTAACATTCTGTATATGTTTCCCCAATCCTTTTAACCGCCTGCCTCAACTGTCTGT
>NC_061096.1:14088216-14125716 GCF_015104395.2 Macrobrachium nipponense
CTCTATCTTCAATTCGACTGGGTGGTATTTATAGTGTGGGGTTCCGGATTGCATCCTGTCTCCTTAGGAGTCCATCACTTTTCTTACTATGTGCGCCGTTTCTAAGATCACACTCTTCTGCATGAGTCCTGGAGCTTTTTCAGCCTCTAGTTTTTCTAGATTCCTTTTCAGGGATCTTGGGATCGTGCCTAGTGCTCCTATGATTATGGTTACAATTTCCACTGGCATATCCCATATCCTTCTTATTTCTATTTTCAGATCTTGATACTTATCCATTTTTCCCTCTCTTTCTCTTCAACTCTGGTGTCCCACGGTATTGCGACATCAATGAGTGATACTTTCTTCTTGACTTTGTCAATCAACGTTACGTCTGGTCTATTTGCACGTATCACCCTATCTCTTCTGATACCATAGTCCCAGAGGATCTTTGCCTGATCGTTTTCTATCACTCCCTCAGGTTGGTGCTCGTACCACTTATTACTGCAAGGTAGCTGATGTTTCTTGCACAGGCTCTAGTGGAGGGCTTTTGCCACTGAATCATGCCTCTTTTTGTACTGGTTCTGTGCAAGAGCCGGGCATTCGCTTGCTATGTGGTTTATGGTTTCATTTTTCGTATTGCACTTCCTACATATGGGAGAGATGTTATTTCCGTCTATCGTTCTTTGAACATATATGGTTCTTAGGGCCTGATCTTGTGCCGCTGTTATCATTCCTTCAGTTTCCTTCTTTAGCTCTCCCCTCTGTAGCCATTGTCATGTGTCATCGCTGGCTAGTTCTTTAGTCTGTCTCATGTATTGTCCGTGCATTGGTTTGTTGTGCCAGTCTTCTGTTTTGTTTTTCATACTCCTGTCTCTGTATATTTCTGGGTCTTCGTCTACTTTTATTAGTCCTTCTTCCCATGCACTCTTTAGCCACTCGTCTTCACTGGTTTTCAGATATTGCCCCAGTGCTCTGTTCTCGTTGTTGACTCTATACTTAGTAGTCCTCTCCCTCCTTCCTTTCGTGTTATGTATAGTCTGTCCGTATTTGCTCTTGGGTGTAGTGCTTTGTGTATTGGCATATGTTTCCTGGTTTTCTGATCTATGCTGCAGAGTTCTGCCTTCGTCCATTCCACTATTCCTGCGCTGTATCTGATTACTGGCACTGCCCATGTGTTTATGGCTTTTATCATATTTCCGGCGTTGAGTTTTGACTTGAGTATCGCCTTGAGTCTCTGCATAAATTCTTTCCTGATCGTGTCCTTCATCTCTTGGTGTTTTATATCCCCCCTTCCATTATTCCCAGGTATTTGTATCCTGTCTCATCTATGTGTTTGATGTTGCTCCCATCTGGTAGCTTTATCCCTTCAGTTCTCGTTACTTTGCCTTTTTGTATGTTGACTAAGGCACATTTTTCTATTCCAAACTCCATCCTGATGTCCCCAGATACAATCCTTACAGTCTGGATTAGGGTATGTATTTCCTTGATGCTCTTACCATACAGCTTGATGTCGTCCATGAACATCAGATGGTTGATTCTGTTGCCTCTTTTCTTGAGTTGGTACCCGGCATCCATCTTCTGTAGTACTTTTGTCATGGGAATCATGGCTACTACGAAGAGTAGTGGGGACAGTGAGTCGCCGTGGAAGATCCCTCTCCTGATATTAACCTCTGCTAGTCTTATTCCAGAGCTTGTAAGTATTGTATTCCAGTTGCGCATTGTATTTTTGAGGAAGCTGATGGTGTTTTCCTCTGCCCCATATATTTTCAGGATTCTATTAGCCATGCGTGTGGTATCATGTCGAAGGCTTTCTTATAGTCAATCCATGCCATGCTTAGGTTGGTTTTCCTTCTCCTACTGTTCTTCATTACCATTTTGTCTATCAGGAGTTGGTCTTTTGTGCCCCTACACTTCCTTCTGCAGCCTTTCTGTTGGTGGGGGATGGTGTTTGTCTCCTCTAGGTAGTTGTATAGCCTTTCACTGATGATACCTGTTAGTAACTTCCACATTATTGGTAGGCAGACGATAGGCCTGTAGTTACTGGCTATATTTCCCTTACTCTTGTCTTTTTGTACTAAGGATGTTCTTCCTGTGGTCATCCATTTGGGCGCATGGTGATTTGAGATACAGTGCTGGAGTTGTTCTGCTGTTCGTGGGTGTAGGGCCTTGAAGTTTTTGAGCCAGTATCCATGGACTTCATCGGGACCTGGGGCTTTCCAGTTTGGCATTTTCTTTAGTTGGTGTCTGACTGTGTCTGTCGTGATCTCTGTAAATCTTTGTTTTATTCTCCCTGTTTCTTCTTTCTTGACTTCCTGGGGCCATGTTGCATGTTTGTTGTGTGATACCGGATTGCTCCAGATGTTTTCCCAGAGTCTCTTACTTGGTTCGGCTTCAGGAATTTCTTGGTGGTTGTCTTCCCCTCTTATTATTATTATTATTATTATTATTATTATTATTATTATTATTATTATTATTATTATTTTATTATTATTATTCAAAATAACCCAACATTCATTTAGATCAAAGATTGATGCGTCAAAACACAATTCCCTTGGGAGGAAAATGGAAATAAAACACACTGATGAGAATAAAAATAAAAGGTTTATTCTTACGACTGACGTACAACGACAAGCACTTAAAAGATGGAAATTCAGCAACTCTTCAATGGTCAGGTTGTTTGGAATGACATACGAGAAGTGGGGAACAAGGAGTGAACAAGGAGAACAACTGTGCTGTACCAGTACCATGGGTACAATTATTGTTTGCATACAATACTGGCGTCTAACCACCTAAAGTCCCAAGCTGGAAATTAATTTGTATGCAATCTG
Organism: Macrobrachium nipponense; assembly: GCF_015104395.2. Lineage (NCBI taxonomy): Eukaryota > Metazoa > Arthropoda > Malacostraca > Decapoda > Palaemonidae > Macrobrachium > Macrobrachium nipponense. The sequence continues at coordinate 14,091,024 of NC_061096.1, forward strand.
TTGTTAATTGTAATACTTTTTAATATTTTTACTATTTTTGTCAACATTAGTACTGTCACTACCATTAATATAATTAGTTTTACTACTACGTGGTTTTATTTTCTTTAGTAGATTGTGCGTATCTATTGTAATGCCTCTACTTTGTATATTCTATGAATATGGCCCGAGCTGAAATAAAGATTATTATTATTATTATTATTATTATTATTATTATTTTTTTTTTTTTTTTTTTTTTTTTTTTTTTTTTTTTTTGTGCTCTATCACAGTCCTCCAATTCGACTGGGTGGTATTTATAGTGTGGGGTTCCGGGTTGCATCCTGCCTCCTTAGGAGTCCATCACTCTTCTTACTATGTGTGCCGTTTCTAGGATCACACTCTTCTGCATGAGTCCTGAGCTACTTCAGTCTCTAGTTTTTCTAGATTCCTTTTCAGGGATCTTGGGATCGTGCCTAGTGCTCCTATGATTATGGGTACGATTTCCACTGGCATATCCCATATCCTTCTTATTTCTATTTTCAGATCTTGATACTTATCCAATTTTTCCCTCTCTTTCTCTTCAACTCTGGTGTCCCATGGTATTGCGACATCAATGAGTGATACTTTCTTCTTGACCTTGTCAATCAACGTCACGTCTGGTCTGTTTGCACGTATCACCCAATCCGTTCTGATACCATAGTCCCAGAGGATCTTTGCCTGATCGTTTTCTATCACTCCTTGAGGTTGGTGCTCGTACCACTTATTACTGCAAGGTAGCTGATGTTTCTTGCACAGGCTCCAGTGGAGGGCTTTTGCTACTGAATCATGCCTCTTTTTGTACTGGTTCTGTGCAAGTGCCGGGCATTCACTTGCTATGTGGTTTATGGTTTCACTTTTCGTATTGCACTTCCTACATATGGGAGAGATGTTATTTCCGTCTATCGTACTTTGAACATATCTGGTTCTTAGGGCCTGATCTTGTGCCGCTGTTATCATTCCTTCAGTTTCCTTCTTGAGCTCTCCCCTCTGTAGCCATTCCCAATTGTCATCGCTGGCTAGTTCTTTAGTCTGTCTCATGTATTGTCCGTGCATTGGTTTGTTGTGCCAGTCCTCTGTTCTTTCTGTCTTTCTCCTGTCTCTGTATATTTCTGGGTCTTCGTCTGCTTTTATTAGTCCTTCTTCCCATGCACTCTTTAGCCACTCGTCTTCACTGGTTTTCAGATATTGCCCCAGTGCTCTGTTTTCGATGTTGACGCAGTCCTCTATACTTAGTAGTCCTCTCCCTCCTTCCTTTCGTGTTATGTATAGTCTGTCCGTATTTGCTCTTGGGTGTAGTGCTTTGTGTATTGTCATATGTTTCCTGGTTTTCTGATCTATGCTGCGGAGTTCTGCCTTCGTCCATTCCACTATTCCTGCGCTGTATCTGATTACTGGCACTGCCCATGTGTTTATGGCTTTTATCATATTTCCGGCGTTGAGTTTTGACTTGAGTATCGCCTTGAGTCTCTGCAATATTCTTTCCTGATCGTCCTTCATCTCTTGGTGTTTTATATCTCCTCCTTCCATTATTCCCAGGTATTTGTATCCTGTCTCATCTATGTGTTTGATGTTGCTCCCATCTGGTAGCTTTATCCCTTCAGTTCTCGTTACTTTGTGCCTTTTGTATGTTGACTAAGGCGCATTTTTCTATTCCAAACTCCATCCTGATGTCCCCAGATACAATCCTTACAGTCTGGATTAGGGAATCTATTTCCTTGATGCTCTTACCATACAGCTTGATGTCGTCCATGAACATCAGATGGTTAATTCTGTTGCCTCTTTTCTTGAGTTGGTACCCGGCATCCATCTTCTGTAGTACTTTTTGTCATGGGAATCATGGCTTACTACGAAGAGTAGTGGGGACAGTGAGTCGCCCTGGAAGATCCCTCTCCTGATATTAACCTCTACTAGTCTTATTCCAGAGCTTGTAAGTATTGTATTCCAGTTGCGCATTGTATTTGAGGAAGCTGATGGTATTTTCCTCTGCCCCATATATTTTCAGGCATTCTATTAGCCATGTGTGTGGTATCATGTCGAAGGCTTTCTTATAGTCTATCCATGCCATGCTTAGGTTGGTTTTCCTTCTCCTACTGTTCTTCATTACCATTTTGTCTATCAGGAGCTGGTCTTTTGTGCCCCTACACTTCCTTCTGCAGCCTTTCTGTTGGTGGGGGATGGTGTTTGTCTCCTCTAGGTAGTTGTATAGCCTTTCACTGATGATACCTGTTAGTAACTTCCACATTATTGGTAGGCAGGTGATAGGCCTGTAGTTACTGGCTATATTTCCCTTACTCTTGTCTTTTTGAACTAAGGATGTTCTTCCTGTGGTCATCCATTTGGGTGCTTGGTGATTTGAGATACAATGCTGGAGTTGTTCTGCTATTCGTGGGTGTAGGGACTTGAAGTTTTTGAGCCAGTATCCATGGACTTCATCGGGACCTGGGGCTTTCCAATTTGGCATTTTCTTTAGTTGGTGTCTGACTGTGTCTGTCGTGATGTCTGTGAATCTTTGTTTTATTCTCCCTGTTTCTTCTTCCTTGACTTCCTGGAGCCATGTTGCATGTTTGTTGTGTGATACCGGATTGCTCCATATGTTTTCCCAGAGTCTCTTACTTGGTTCGGCTTCAGGAATTTCTGGGTGGTTGTCTTCCCCTCTTAGTTGGCTGTATAGTCTTTTCAGGTTGGTTCCGAATAGTTTGTTCTGTTGGTATCCCTTATTCCTGTTCATGTACCGTTGGATCTTATGTGCTTTGGCCTTAAGCCTCTGTTTTACATCTTCTATTGTGTTGTTTAATCCCCTCACTTGTACTTTGTATTTCTCGTTGAGTTCCTCCCTTGTTTTCTTGCTTCTTAGCCTTTTTTCTGCCATCTCTTTCAGTTTACTCAAGTCAGATCTCATCACCATGATTTGCTTTTCCAGGCGCCTTTTCCAAGGAGGTTGCTGTTTTGGTTTCTGTTGGGTTGGTTGTGCTGGTGGTGTTGGTGTTCGAATTCCCATCAGTTCTGCTACTAATCTTGCTCCTGCATATGTCAAGTTATTTGTTTCTGTGATACTGGTGGTCTGTATTGTGCCCAGTATTTCATTTACCTCACTTGTTTTGTCCCTTAATTTCTTGGTGTTGTAGGCTTTCATGGAGGGGATCTTTGTTCTCTCTGTATCTGGCTCCATCCATTGTCTAATCTTTTCTACCCATTCCGTCCTCTCTGTTACTTCGTCGGTGTTTCTTCGTGTGTCGTTGTTTGATACCTCATCCTCCCTGTCGTCTTCTGTGGCATCGTCTCTCAGTTCGTCTTCGTGTAATTCGTAGTCGTGTGACATTTCCCTTTCCAGTTCTTCTCTTTCTGTTGGGGAGAGCCAGTTCTTTTTCTTTATGTTCCTTACTTGGTCTGCCAGCCTCTGCTCTGTTTGGGGGGTGTTATTCCTCTCATTCCAGATGTTGACCAATCTTCTTCTATATCCTCTCTCCGTCGGGTTGCTTCTGATGTAGCATCTCCATATTTCCTTATTTTCTTCTCTTGTCCATTTCTTCCTTTTTGCCTCTGTAGCTCCAATCTCAGGCTGTTGATTATTGTCGTTGTGGTGATCAGTTGCTGGATGACGACCTCCAAGTACCTGACCGTCTTCCCCTTCAGTTGGGTTGAATACCTGGTTGCCGGACGAAGCTCCTCTGTTGCCAGAGGTTCCATTTACGTCGTTGTCGTTTAATCCTTCATTTCTTTCCATCATTGCTGAGTTTTGCTATTTAACCCATAGCTGGACCCTACCCCATCAGGGATAGGTACTCATTTACAGCTGAGTAGACTGAGGAAATTATGGTAAAGATCCTTTCCCAAGGAATCAACGCCGAGGAGAGCGGTCACCCATCCAACGACTGACCAGAGCCAATGTTGCTTAACTTGACTTAAGTCTATTGACGACCTAACCCACTCCTCCACGGCGCCACACATTATTATTATTATTATTATTATTATTATTATTATTATTATTATTATTATTATTATTATTATTATTATTATTATTATATTATTATTATTATCATTATTATTATTATTTTCTTTTTACATATATTCACACAGAAAAACTGACACGGTTACTTTACATTACTTCGTAGTTTATTATGAGAGCCAACAGCATATGACCATATCTGGCAAAGTGGAATTTTGAAGCTATTTTAATACTTCAACCCAGAAATATCTGAGATGATGCCATCAATTCGTAATACAAAACTGGTGAACAGGTTTTTTTTTTTTTTTTTTTTTTTTTTTGGGTGGTTAGGGAAACATTGAATTGTCTCCTTTCTAACTTTACATCAAACAAACTCAATATTTTCATTCCCTTTTAACTCATAATGACAAAGCAACTGTTACCCTTCAAACGAATAACATTTAAAGAGATAGTGAGGTTCTGGCGCCATTGCTAAAATATACACCGCAATATTGTTGAACAAAATCTACCGGACAATGTTAATAGGCCATTGTATAATACGTAGAAGCTCGAGAATATGACGTTCTCGTGTATAGAAATTCGCCTCACAAGGAATTCATTTTATTTAATTGTTTAGTATGCCTTCGACAGCGTTGAAATTCAGCATGGCATCCATGATGACCTGAAACTTCAATCGGAAGTGTACACACAGCAATTTAAGTCATTCTTTTTTCCTTTCTACTTCCAGGGCGTTAAAGGAGTCACACCCTCTCTCTCTCTCTCTCTCTCTCTCTCTCTCTCTCTCTCTCTCTCTCTCTCTCTCTCTCTCTCTGGGTTCATAGCATCATTTAACATTTTGCAATTTACGTATCCGAAATAAATTAATAGATCTGCCCATCCATTCGTTCCTTATCGAACACATTCAAACATAAAAATCACCATAATATTATATCATACGTAAATCAAGAAGTAACCTGAGAGAGAGAGAGAGAGAGAGAGAGAGAGAGAGAGAGAGAGAGAAGAAGGGTATGTATGGCAAATATGGATGGAACTGCATTTGACGGGGACCAACGGCCGCAGTATAGCCGTTACACGACTTTAAAAAACAAAAACCTAATTCTAAAGAGCGTTCGTTGTTGTTGGGAGGTCAGAGTGACACACTGAACTGTCAACAACTGTTTCATTTGCAATCAACGCGAACAAAGTTAAGTAAGAAGCCCACATACAAACAGATAAAAACAAACTGTGGGACAGGATATAATGAAAATACAAATTCCCACTCTTAACAGGCAGGGAAATCCTGAAACAGAAACACTCCCACCTCTCTCTCTCTCTCTCTCTCTCTCTCTCTCTCTCTCTCTCTCTCTCTCTCTCTCTCTCTCTCAAACAATTACGGGACGAGGGTATAAAATATTTGAAATTTTCATTACGTTCCAGATGCCTCTGATCTAATCAGATTAAGGATAATGGAAAGTTAAATTCTGCATCGGGTTCGGAGCGGATACGATACGATCAAAGAGAAGACGACCTCCCAGTATTTCATCACTTTCCTTTTTTTTTATTTTAAGGTTTAATATAACTTGCGGGTCATGAAATTAAAAGCACATAAAAGCTCCAATGACATTAATCACACTAACATCGTTTCTTAAGGAATTTAAAGTCTTAGTTCTTCGGCCATTTTTATGTGAGTTATTGTGCATAATTAAACAAACTGGCTATTATCGTGTCAGAAATTATACTAAATAAATGCGTAGTTACGTATCTTGAATAAATGCGTAGTTAAATGTTAACTGTACATATGCTTGCACCAAAAACACAAACAGCAAGTATGACCCACATTATTAGATGTTATGGATCTCGCATTAGTCTATATGTTCATCTATGCGCCTCCAGAAAAAGAAAGAAAACAAAAACAGCTACAGGATTGAGCAAGATACAAGATGCACTAAAATAATTTTCTGAATGATCAATACATCCCAGGCGACAAACGTAATGAGGCGAAGATTAATGCTGCCATCAAGAAAGATAAAACGTTGTTTCCGCTCTCCTCTCTCTGAATGACAATGAAGATGGAAGAAAACACTGACTGAGGGATTCCTTTTGCATGATTTGATGAGTTGTCGCTATGAAAGTTATCCGACTATTATTTATTAGGCAATTACTAACCTTTACGAGGAAACCGAAGATTTCAAGTAAATAGACAGACTGACATAAATCTGGACTCTTGTAAATTACTAATTGACTGTTGTATTGCACGGCTTGGCTTGTTCATGCTAAATATATTACGCAAAAAGTTCCTTTTAACCACTTCTACATTTTTCTTTCATAAAAAGTTAGCATAGACACTATATCTCCAGAAGGAGAGTTACCTTAACGAGTACTCCACATATTCCACAGTTGACATCTAAGAACACTTCAATCCTCTTCCCATTCTTTTGCATGCAACCTGCTCTCTTCGTTGCTTCACCTATTCCGTGACTCACCTCTTTTCTGATCTTAGCATCGTTTAATGTCTTTATTTCCAATTACCCACAGGAAGTGACGGCATCTCTTCTTCCACCTTCCATATTCACATCACTGCTTTCCTCTTGGTCTCCAATTACCCTCATAACTTTACTCTCGCTGATATATGCTCTAAACTTTCAATAACTTTGATAACTTGATTTACTGTCTCCAATCAGTACTGTATCATCTACAAACATTAACCATTCTCCACTCGATTTACAAGTCAATTCATTATCCAGTTTGTCCCCATCTCTAATTCATTATCTCCTACTTACCGCATCACTCCATTCATATGGCTAATACACAGCCATGGAGACAAACACACCCCTGTATCTGACCATATTTTACTTGATGCGAGTTAATCTCCCCATCAGTATATTCTGGTACACACTTCACTCATCAAAATAACAATTAATTGCTGTACTTATCCACTTTCCCATACATCCTTCATACCCTCCGCAATCTCTCTTTACCTTTTCTATCACCAGCATTTTCGTGGTCCATTTATGTCACATACGGCTCTTTGCCCCTACTTTTCCATACTCAATCCACACACCCTCTTTCTTGTTTAAAAAAAACTGCCCTTCCTCATTTGATCCACTGTCATCTGTAATACTTCCAGTCCTTCTTCATTTGATCCACCTGTCATCTGCCATACTTCCAGTCCTGCCAAGTACCTTTCCCAATAACTAACAGTCGCCTCTATTGCTTTATTTGCATACAATGGAATATCATCCGCCTTGCTTGGAACCTCCTATTCGCTAAATATACAAACCCTAGTCAGTCACTCAAAAACTCGGTCACCAGCATCCCGCAGCTTCTCACTTGTAATCTTATTAACTCAGCGTCATTCTATTCTTGACCTCTCAGCTGCCGTACTTACTACATCATTAGCAGTCAGCTGCAGAAGCTTCCTCAACTTACCGTATCCTTTTCACTCTCACGTCATTCAGCTCCTCCTCATCTACTTTCCACACTTTGAAGACTGGTCCAATTAAACCAATCTTCAAAATGCTTATTCCATCGACCCAGGGCTGTATTCACTTCAGACGGCGTCTCTCCATTTGCATCTCATTCTGAGATATATTTTCGTTTCATCTTTCCTTGATCATTTACTTCCTAGTAGATCCTTTTCCCATCTATGTTTACTACTTAACTTCTTTTTTCTTTCTTACTTTCTTCTCGACCACCACATACAGTCCTAAGAGAGGTATTTTAACTCAATACTATGAGATTCAGGGCCTCTGTAACACGGTTTTTTCGCAATAACTTTTTATCTATGCATTTCATATATATATAACGCTTATTCAGAATACATATTATATCAACACATAAATTTTGAGTGTATTCTGCACTACGTAGTTTGAATAAATTTGGTACTTATAATGTAAAAGTGACCTTTTTTGAAGACGGGCCAACTTACTCAGAGAAAAGGTTTCGAACGCACTCGTTACGTAACTTATGACATCATTTCTTCCCTCTTTCTCGATGGATGATTGGCTGTACGTAACGAAGGCTAAACCTCTGGCAACAATGACATACAAATTTAAATACAAGCAAAGCAGTACACCTTTATGAACTCTGGAACCTCCCCACTGATAATTGTCATAATGAACAAACCAACAAAATATGTTAATAAATACAAAAACACTTCGATTATAGTCTAACTCCCAAAATAAGTTTCCAGAGAAATTACAGTCTACTTTATAGGTCACAATCAGATTGACAAGATGTAGGGAATAGTTGGTAATTACCAAAAACATAGTAGACAAGATGATTTGATAACTGCTACATCCAATGTCAAGCAATTTTTATTTATTGGCTATCTACCTATTTACTGAAAAAAAATAGCCGGTACCGTATATTGGCTTTAAACCTTCACCAATAATTATCGTCAGAATGGTGACTTCATGAGGCTCCACCCACTTTCGCCTCGTTATAATTCAGGATAACACTGAAGGCTACCATGGCATTGTTGGATTAGAAAATTTAACTTCTGGCTATAAAAACTAATTTCTCGAGTAGTTGTAAGAAGTGCTAAATGATCCTCAAGGATCCCAGCAGTTGGTTAAACGTTTTAATTCATGTATATTACTGCTATACTGTTGCGGCACTACTGCTACAGTAGTATTACTACGCTAGCACCCACATCTATGTATCGTTCCGCCATTCATAGTCTTTGGGTTTCAGAGCCGATGGCATTTCTGTCTGGTGGATGGGCGGGGCAACATTTAGTCAGAAGGTGTTTGTTTACCTTGCTTACGTAATGAATGTTTTTCGACTCTTGGCTCGTAATCATTGGCCATGGCGTCGCCGGCTAGTTCATTTTTACTCTATAAAAATCAAAACTATCGGGTTTAGGTTATTGACAATGCTGAAAAAATTTGTGTGTGGTTGTAAAATATACATATGTCAACTTTCAGCTACATCCAATGCTTTGACAAGGAGCAAAGTCCAAAAAACCGTGTTACAGAGACCCTGAATCTCATAGTAGTCTAGCTAAACTAATAACACCACCAGCAATTCAGTCCAACTGTCCTTTCATTCAGTTATACTGGATTTTCTTGTCATTTTGTTCTTTTCTAAACATCTCATTTCTTCACTCCTCTGGATGACTGAGGGTTATCCAAGACATACTCAAGAAATTTTGGTGTGGTTATGGATAATCTTCTGTTTCAATTTTCAAAGCAATTTGTAATGTAGGTTCTTTTCTTTCTTTTTTTGGAGGCAAAATATTAAATAAAAGCATTCCTCAAATTATCAAATACTTTAGGTATGCTGACGACATAATAGGTATTTTGCCATGAAATGGTATCAGCAATAAAACTCACTTCTGAAGTGGAATGTTGAATACATAAAAGTATTAATGAATGTAGATAAAATATTCACAGAAACCTACCAATATTTCTGTCTATTTTATCATATAGGTTAAAGCAGAAAGTTAAAATACAAATTTTCACATCCATGCTTTAAGAACATTATGTACATGTAATGAGGAATATAATGACAATAAAATAGCGATACTTAGGAATAGGGGCAAAAATTGAAATATCCCGATTAGATAACACAGAGTACGGCGGAAAGACTTTATGATCTGGACAGAAAGGTCTAGCTTTAAAAACCTGCTTGTAATACAATATAGCATGAACTCTGGAATCAAGGGTAATATTTAAGGACAAGAAAAAATTGAAAAAGTAAGTCATGTCACAATTCATGTATTAATCGTAATGGAAAATAAAGGGAAAAGGGAATGAAAGAGCATAAAAAACTGCGCAGTTGTCGTCGTAGTTAGTGAAAAGAATCACGCTATCAACTGGACAGGACTTATGAAGAGTTAATTCTAAAAATATGCTGCAAAGACATTCAAGTTAATCCAGTTTTACAAATGAAAGCTTTAAGAAGAATTTGGATATCAGCCAAGGAATAAATAGAATTCAACCAGTTTAAGCAAGGTAGTATGAAAAAAAAAAAAAATTATTAGAGTAGTGACCTCAAGACTTCTACCTTACTTTTACTGGTATATCCAAATATTTTTCGAAATGTCTATATCTACGTTTATACTGTGACTAGGACATATATCAGTTATGCTGATGATGTCTTAAAAACTAAAAGTGAAATCAGCTATGACTTTATAATACTAGGCTTCATTTTACTGTGTCATATACATCTGTGTTAGCGTGTGTAAGTACACAATTGTACAAATACATACATATTTACATATAACTTATCTATATATCTCTATACTATATATATATACATATATGAGTCTGATCATATATATATATATATATATATATATATATATATATATATATATATATATATGCATTAAGCTACAAAAGTCCTTTAATATCTAATTTGCTTTACCTCAGAGTTAATATATTTTCATATATGTTAACTGAAGGGGAATTTTAAGTTGATAATAATTTCGTCGGCTCCCGGGTGCGAACCTAGGAACCAAGAAATCAGGACGAACAGTGAAGTGCCTTTAACCACACGAAATTATTATTAACTAAAAATTCCACTTCAGTTAAACAGATATGAAAATATATTAATTCTGAGGTATAGCGAATTAAATATTAAAGGACATTTGTGGCTTAATCCGTATATATATACATATGAATGTATGTACATATGTATGTGTGTGCATTTTTGTCCCACATACTCTTTTACACGCATTGAGCAATTTCAACCAAACTTGGTGTACATATAATTTAGCATCGGGGAAAGAATACTGTGGGGTAAGTTAAATTAAGTATATCTTAACTTTACCAGAACACTGAGCTGATTAACAGGTCTCCTAGGGCTGGCCCGAGGAGTAGATATTTTTACATGGCTAGGAACAATTGGTTACTTAGAAACGGAACCTACAGCTTATTGTGGGATCTGAATAACATCGAGAAATTAATTTCTGCTGATTTCTCATTGGCAGAATGGGGAATCGAACCCGGACCCTGAGATCGGTAGTCAAGCATGTTACCGACTCGTCCAACGAGGAACTTGTGGAGGTAGGACATCACTGGCACCAAAGAAGGGGAAGGGGTGGGAAAGGGATAAAAATAACTGAAAATGACAGATATTAGCGACTAATCCATAGTTTTTGAGGTCGCTGATATTAATAATGACACTCCTGATGCCCTTCAAGTCCAAGTTCAGCCTTTAAGGGGTGGTAAGGGGTGACATAAAAATAATTGAAAACGACATATATTAGTGTCTGACCCATAGTTTTCAAGGTTGCTGAGATGAATAGTAACACTCCCAATGCCCTCCAAGTTCAGCTCCAATAGGGAAGGGGAGTGGGGGTAACTGCAGGTGAGAAGGGTATGACATGTAAAAGTAACCAAAAGCGACAGATATTTGTGTCTAATTTATAGCTCTCAAGTTGGCTGAGATGAATAGTGACACTTCCGATATCCTTCAAATCCAAGTTTAGCCCTGATAGAAAGGGGATGCGAAGATGGGAAGATGGTGGCATCTAAAAATAACCGATAACTACATATATTAGTGTCTAATCCATAGTTTTTGAGATCGCTGAGATGAACAGAGGCACTTCCAGTGCCCTTCAGTTCCAACTTCATCCCCAATAGGAATAGGGGTGAGAAGTGGTGAAATATATACGTTAAAAATGCTGGACAATGTAACTGAAACAACTATCTTATCAGGAGAGAGAGAGAGAGAGAGAGAGAGAGAGAGAGAGAGAGAGAGAGAGAGAGAGAGCAGAGGGGGTTTGGGAGGAGAGAGCAAGTTTATTTGTTGTCATTCAGAGGTTTCCCGGGCAGCACTGAGTTGGTCATCTAGTGTGATATATATATTATATATATATATATATTATTAGATATTATCTAGTTATATATATATAATATATCAGTATTTATATACATTATATATTATTATATATACATATATATATATATATATATAGTATTATATATATATTATAATATATTAATATAACCGCCCCAAAATTTCATTCTTGACGAAACAATAAATCCACCGATTTTAACGAGCATTAAGTTTTCGTTATCCACAAAAAGTTGGTCATCTGGAAGAGGTCACCCTTTTCGTAATTGAACAGTGTTTCTTTAAAATCCGTTTTCCGGAACATTTTGTTAAAAAACAGGCATCCGTACATAAACAAACATTCACATACGTACGTATAAACACGAGTGTAAACATTACTCTTCCAACTCCTTGGCAGACGTAACAACGAAACTTTTTATTTTTTGGTTTAAAGTTCAATATGTTAGCAGTGCTCTCAGAAAGATTCGAGCAAGACATTCTGGGTAACCGGCTTTGCTACCAAGACTTATTCTTATTATAAATTCGTAGATGAATTTGACGAATGACAAGGGTAATAAAAGCATTTTATCTCCAGAGGTTTTAGAACTTCATTTATACAGAATTTGAACACTAACATTTCGCAGATTTTCCAACCAAGATATATGCTAACTGTGCTGCAGCATTCAAAGTCGGACTGTGTCATCGAATATGTAATCACTAGTGGTCTATAGTGTATTTTTATTTTAGCACAAGTACTCTCAGTACATTGCAACACAAACAACCTTGCTTCACATCATTGATAAGGTTACCTTTATTCCCAACAGGGATTCGTTATGCCCGCTCTGACAAGATGTTTAGTTACCTGGATACCGCCATCAGAAAGAAGTAAATTTAACACTATTGTCTTCTCGGGTAAGTCTTTTCAAAACCCTATCTTATGCAACATTTCACTATTTGGTTGTCCACCCCTCAGACACGGAGTGGATATCCGATACCTTTATAATATTATATGCCTTTTCAAGCGAATTTCATCTACTATTACAATTAAGGACCATTTACTTCGAATGCGATTAAAATTTTCTATTCGTCGGCATTTTAGAAATCATTTCATTCTTGATAACTATTTTATCAATTCCGTAAAGATTAACTGCTCTTTAGTCAGAAATCGTGATATTTTGACCGATGTCTTTGGCCCCGTCCACATGGTCGACCTCTGCTCGACGAACTGTTCGATATGACGTCACAGTGAACAGAGTTCGTCGAGCAAAGCTCGACCGTGTGGACGAACCTTTTGACTACTAAATTAGGTTTACGTCATTCAGGTCTTCAACGTGATGTATGGTTTTTGTGGGTATAACTCATATGATGCCTTTTTAACGAAAATGATCTTTCTCCAATTTTTCCTAACGCTCGTTTGATATCTCGATTGTTTCAAGAAAGAATTTGATGTCTCTTTGTACATAATCTATAACAAATTACATCAAAATTCAATCACCTTCGCACTAGGACATCAGAAAATGTCCTGTTATTAAGCTGAAGTTTAAATCATCATCCTTTCATACGAGTTACGAAACCTCTCAAAAAATTCGAAATTCCATCTATGATTCATCAGAGTCTTCATAGAAAGCTGTCAGAAATTCTGATTCTTCAGCACTAGCCATGTAGGAAAGATTTATCAGGGGTTACCTGGGTTGATGACAGGCTGGGGTGGACGAAAGACTGCATCGGGAAAAAGATTATTTCCTGCTTGAACTTAATGAAAATACTCATAATTATGAATGAGTTATAATATGCTCAACTTCTTTTTCAAATAAATGGATTAGTTGTTAATGCCCAAAATGCGTAAGGCTTATATTTTTTCTTTACAAAACTGCCCGTATCATAAACATTTTTACACTTTGATCTTCGGTCATAATATTATGAGTTGCTTTTCTTTCCCCTTCGACTGTTTGTGATCCTTTTGATGACCAGTGTGTTTTCATAATATGCATTGCCCTACAAATATCAGTTTCTAAAATGTCTATTATACTTTTCCATGCTAAGTATATAACCTCACATAACTTTATATAAATTATGTAGTCTTGGGCGATTCCTTAATATTAACAGTTACTGACTCAACTATACAATACAGGGAGCCCTACTACTTTTCTTTAAAACTTTCGAATAGTTATATATGTATATAATATATAATAATCACTTTCTCTTTCTCTCTCTTTTCCTCTCCCTCTCGTTCCTTTCTCTTACTCTCTCTTTCTCTCTTCAACAACCACTGTCTCTTACCCTCTTTCTTCTCAGTAATACCGGCTCTGTCTGTCTGTCTGTCTCTCGTTTTTCCTCTTTCTTCTCCCTGACACCCGGTTTACTCTCTCTCATTTTCTCTCCCTCTCATTTTCTCTCTCAGTTAACCCCCTTCTAAAACCACCCTCTTTGATGTCACTGATGTTTACCCTATAGTATTCTTTTCTAAATGATAAGTCATGTATACAGAAATTTGCAAAGTAAGTAAGTCTACGGGCATAGCCTGCCCCATTTCACGGTTAGAACCACCTCTGTTTCACGGAATCCCTTCTCACACTTCGGAGCGGGGGAGTAGAAATTTGGGAACCCCAGGCTCCCCGGGGGTTTCCGGGCTCCCAAACATAGGTCTCGACCTTCCCGGGGTGGAAACCCATCTCCATTCCAAATCTCAGTCCTGTCAGACCAATGGCCCGGGTGCCCATACCAAACATACATACATACATACATACATACGTACAAACATACATACACACATTGCCAAATATATATATATATATATGTATATATACTATATATATATGTATATATATATAATATATATATATATATATATATCTCTATATATATATATATATATATATATATATATATATATATATTAGATCATATATATATATATAATATATATTAACTATATATATATATATAAATAAACAGGGATAGTATGGCCAACAGAAACTTCAGGAATCGGACTGAAATGGAGCACCATAGTAAATTATACATTAAAAAACAAATAAAAAACAATCAGTACATCAATGAGCTTTAAAATTTGGATGAAAGCAAAATGGCATATAATTAATCACGAAATTACCATCAAAGAGCAAAGCTGCTACACATAATAGCTTTGTTCTATGGTATTAATGTAGTGTTTAATTATATGCCACTTTGCTGTCATCTAAAATTTAAAGCTCATTAATGTGCTGATTATTATTTTTTTTTTAAGTACCATTGACTACTGTGCTCCATTTTAGTCTGATTCCTGATGTTGGGATTTATAATTTTCTCTGTTTCTGGCCCTGAACATGGGATTTGTATCCTGAAACGTAGGTGATGGAAATAAATAAAGTTTTAATTGAAAATGATGAAGTTTCTGCTGGCCATACTATTCATATTGAGGATTCAACTTTCTAGAAGCGACAATACCATTCATTACACACACACATACACACACACACAGAAAGAGAGAGAGAGAGAGAGAGAGAGAGAGAGAGAGAGAGAGAGAGAGAGAGAGAGAGATGGACACAAATCTCAGGTTAGGAGTACGAGATGACCTATAATTTGAAATAGCGTCATCTCTTTTCATTTTCTCATCAGATTTTCACCATACCATCATATATTTGAACAATTTACCTTTGATGGACCGGAAAAATAGCTTTGATACTTTCTACAAAATTTTCAGAAGGTAACAAATCTTCAAAGTGATAAAAGAAAATATAGTTCAGTGCTTTTGAACTTAGATTTGCATTTTTGTGCTTTAACTGAAAAAAATACTTTTAAGAGGAGCTTATTCTAACCCAACCTTCCCAAGACAATGCAGTAATTATACTACTGCACAAAGATATGGCGAAAATTTAATCATTTTTGACATTTACTATCGTCATGACATGATATATTTTTTATATATAACTGAACTAAAACGCCAGCGTTCACGTCATCTGTTTACCAAATAAAACATTCGAAAAACCTCAATTTAACTTGCAAGAGGCAATGCTTTATATGACGTCAATTCCTACTGAGCAAGGAGTAACACTTACAAGACGGGAACTTTAATATTGCGCAAGTGAAGCAGCGTTTCTCATTCACTCACAATATCATGTCAAAATAGGACTAAAGATGTTAAACCTTTCTATAAATTAGTTCACTTGTAAGTCAAAGTCCAAACCTGAGCTTTAAGAATATTTTAGGAAGATTCTATTGGCTGAAGAGAGCTACTGTATATTCATAAAATATACATCAGATATAATTATAGACTTAAAGAATTTATGTCAACTGAATTTTTCAATACAATTAATCTACCTTGTAGCCAGATTTAACGTTCATTAAACCTGACAAATGGATGGAAAAAATGGACGATTTCCAATTTCTTGAGATCCCAGCCTAATTGGTGGGATGAAACAGAACAAAAGTATCAATCTTTCCAGCAGTGATCACATCAGAAAAATAAGGCCCCTTTTTACCAGACAAATGGATGTTTCTCTCTCTCTCTCTCTCTCTCTCTCTCTCTCTCTCTCTCTCTCTCTCTCTCTCTTCTCTAACGTACACTCATACACCATCCAACTACAACAGGTAAATCTCATGCCCAAAAGAGACTAGGGTATATAATGTCTCCCTAGCTGTCTAATATCTTCTCTGCTAAATTGATGCATTGAATTCAGACAAATTATATTATATTCACTGCTGAAATGATTCACAGAATTCAGAAAAATTAAACAACGTATAAATGAAAAGTTGTGGGGTAATAAAATGAATTGTAAATGAAGCATGGAATGATTAAAGATTGCATATGGTGGACCACTAATTGAGAAAGTTAGGACATACTGCAGAATATAGGGTGTTTGAACAGTATAAAAGTGTTTGAAATTACATCACTGCTTTTTCTCTGTAATCACAAGCTGCGTAATTCTCACACTCCAGCCAACATGACTGACACGACGCATCGTCATTTTAGCTAGCTAATAAGAGACGAAAATTAAAATGTAGTCATCCTTTTACACAAACCCCAATGAAAAGAGTAAAACATATTTACTGAACTAGGACGCTAAAATGTTTATAATTAAAAAAATTATTAACTCACAAATAAATAATAAAACGCTCGTGCCCAAACTAGAACGTCTCATGTCCGCACACACATATCCGAACGAGTAAATTTTAAATAATGGGAAGTAACTAACGTGCTTGTGTTTCCCCTCAGGAGCAGAGATTGGAACAGTGTTCTCGCTGGCGGCAGGAGGCTGGTTATGTGGCACAGACCTCCTCGGAGGGTGGCCCTCGGCATTTTATGTCTTCGGAGGTTTAAGCATCCTTTGGTGCTTCCTATGGCACTACTTAGTCACCGAGAAGCCGGAGTGCCATTCAAGGATCTCAGAAGAGGAGAAAAAGTACATCCTATCACACTGCATTGTCAAGAGAGGAAAGGTTAAAGTTTTCCAATCAAGATGAATAACTGGTTGCGCAAATGGATAAACGGTAAAAAAAAGACATTTTCATGAACAACACACCTATATATAAATGTAATTGATATACATATATAAATATACATAGTATGAATAAATGTGCGCATGCATACGTAAAAAAAAGACATTCATGAAACACACACATATATAAATATAATTTATATACATATATAAATATACATATTTATAATATGTGTGTATGTATCTATATATATATATATATATATATATATATATATATATATATATATATATAAATATATATATATACGTACTTACCAACACACACACACACACACACACACACACACAACATATATATATATATATATATATATATATATATATATACATGTAATAAATACATAATTTTCTTAACTTGCTGACGTTCTACCTTAAAACCGATGAATATTGGTATTATTTTGTTTTTATGGTAATGCCCTACCCAGTATGATAATTTACTGCTATACATTTTATTATCATTTAGAGTCTCCATACTATTGTTCTGCATGTTTTGACCCTGAGTAACTCTATTTCTAAGATAGTTTCAAAACTGACGAAGTTAACAGGTTAAACTTCTAATACAAATTGGGAAATTACGTCATCCTTAAAATAAATTTATCTGATGCGCTGTGAAGGCAAGAGCAATTTGATATTGTTGAAAAATCTCACTTCCGAAACTAAGACTGAATGTTTCCTATATTCACAGAGCAATCAAGGCCCATTTGTCTATCGCACACTAACTTACAATTAAAGATAATTTGATGTCAATTTCCTGAAGAACTCAGTCTTCTGAAAGGCGATTGGGTATTCATAGTATTTAAAGTCATACTCTTAAAAATGACAATTGAGTGTTCTTGAGGGTTGAAGGTATGCAATTGTACGGATTCATACCGTACATCAAAATCGTGGAATCTTCCAATCTGACAATCAACTCTCATGATTTTACAATATTCATCATTTATCGTTCACTGATGCATCTTCTGCAATATCTCTTTCTTGAATACAACATGGCTCCTCCTGGACGGCTGCGTCATTCTGGGACTTGACCGAAAACATGATTTTCTCAACGTGTTGTTACCGTTGTTGATCATTACATGTTGTCTCTGCACCTGTCTCCTGGACAGCCCGTATCAATGCCCTGGTTAGCAATATTGACGTCAGTGCCCCTTTGGTCCGTGTTCATCATGCATATTGGGCACAACTGGGGCTACTACACATTACTGACTCTCCTTCCGTCCTACCTTAGCAACATTCAACATTTTGAGCTCAAAAGTGTAAGTATAGTCTGAAATAATAAAATACCTTTTCACTGTTGATTATATCGTACCGTCAGGAACCTTAAAACTTCTTGGAGTTTATAATGTCATACTAATTAAAAAAAAAAAAAAAGGCAAAGACAATGTAGATAATTAGTGCCTGAAATTCACAAAAGTATTTACATATACAGTGATTTTCCCCGTAGGGAGGTAGTGCCGTTAGTGCACCTTATGGGGTACACTGTAGGTAATACTTGAGGTTCTTTGCAGCGTCCCTTCGGCCCCCTAACTGCAGCCCCTTTCATTCCTGTTACTGTACCTCTTTTCATATTCTCTTTCTTCCACCTTGCTATCCACACTCTTCTAACAATTGTTTCATTGTGCAACTGTAAGGTTTTCCTCGTCACACCTTTCAAACATTTCTACTCTCAATATCTTTTTCAAGATCTGAATGATCTCATAGGTCCCAGTGCTTGGCGTTTGGCCAGAGTTCAATAATCTATTCTACTCTATACTGTGATTTTATGTTCGGTTCCTGTCTCCACAGAACGGCATACTTTCTGGCCTGCCGTACGCAACGAAGTGGCTCTTCGCTCTTCTTTACGGATTTGCTATGAACTCTCTCGTCGCTTCACAGAAGTTATCAACTATTTCTGTACGAAGGATATCAATGATATTGGGTAAGACTTAAGGATATGTGTGAGATAAAACATATACGTCTTATTTTTATAATCAAATATCAAGAGTGCACCATCTATTAAATAAGTCCGGAGCTATAGTAATTAAACAAAAACTGTCATTCACAAATTCCTAAGTTTATAAGCATAAAATTACAAACGCTGTACCTGGAATAGTGCAGAGCTACACACTGTATGTATGTATGTATATATCAGGATTTATACCAAATTATTTTGATATCACAAAGTTTTTGTTTCCAGTAGTTTTCCCAATAATATTATTAAGCAGCAGGGGAGAAGGGTTTCTATAGATCTCATAAATTTTTATTGACTGAATCCCCCAAAAATTATTATTCTTGCAAAACTTCATGCTGAGTTCTTAACCAGGCTGAAGCGGGAAGATGAAGGCTAAGGACCTGTTAGTTCAATTTGTTTTGATTTTGCTGAAGGCTTGGCCCAAAGAACACTGTTCACATAAAGTTAAAGCCACAGGTAAAATATACTATATAGCCTGTATTGCTTTAGATAACTGATCTGATAAAACATGAGACTCCAAGATCCTGAAATGCTTAAAACCACAGATTGGAGTCAAACACTATGAGATGAAAGCATTTCAAACCTAGGCTTTACTCGTTCCAGTAAAGCTGCAGAATGAAAACCGTACAAATAAGAAAGAACCGTCAAAATAAAGGATGTAGCCCAGATCAACTAAAATAAAATTGAAGACGAAACAAAGTGGTCTGAGAAAGCTAAGGTTTACTGCTCAACCCATTGAATGGGAAAAACCAGAGGGTCAGGGCTTGACTAATCGGTCTAGTTAAAACTAAAGGAAAAAGCAAAGATACTAAGGACAGAAACTACAACCAGAGAAAGTTACATTTAAGCTACTAAAATAAGTCATTAGCTGACTTAATTAGATATTTTCCGCAAGTTTAAGAAGCCTAGTAGATCGAGTGACCAACACTCGTAAGAAAGATGTTGGTTAAAGTCCTACAGAATATTCAAACGATAAATCCGACAAGAGTTTGGCAAGCTAGGTAACTGAACTTCAAGGGCTGAACAAGTGTCGTCACTTGTAATTCTAAACCACTGTACGTATGTGCTATGTTTTTTTTTTATTCCGTGTATCCACTGGGGTGTTTATGCGGGTTAAATTCACAAAAAGAAAAAAATCAGAATAACAAGCAACTTTTGAGTAAGCGGGCTTCAGAGCTTTATATTGATATGCTAACTTATTCATAAATGTAAGAAAAAAATCTGCAATCATTCAATTAAATCCGTTCAAAAAATCAATCGGAACAAAACACATTCTATAGATAGAAATTAATGAAAGGGTTAACTTACGTATACTTCTACACGGCCGCTGAGAATATCAAGGTCATCATACAAAAAAAAAAGAAGTTAATTACCAATTATGAAATATCTCGGAAAGAAGAGCTAGGCATGTAAATCTAATTGTATCCCTCGTAAAAATTCTGTAATATCTTAATTTCATGCGCATATTTATCTTTTCAAAATTAAGTGATATATGAAACTGAAAGAATTAGATTAACTGCGCTTGCTTCTCCTTTTCCACTCACGAACAATATCAATATCAACATGCAAAAATTAGTCTTATTAGTATCAAATATACATTCACGATATTCTATATTTTATAGGGCGTTTATAGTGTGTGTGTGTGTGTGTGTGTGTGTAGTATATATTTGTGAGAGAGAGAGAGAGAGAGAGAGAGAGAGTAAAACATCTGTTGTTGAAAGCTACATTATTTTGTTTCTCTTGCAGGGTCTTTCACCCCGGCCATAGGGCTAATGATTCTTTCCCTGACGGGCTGCAGCCAGAGCCTCTCGCTGACCATTTTGGTCGTCTCGACGACCTTCAGCGGCGCCGTTTTCTGCGGATATTTCTGCTCGCATCAGGACTTGAGTCCCAACCTCGCAGGGACTCTATTTGGAATCAGCAACTTTTTGGCCAACACGACCGGCTTCATAGCCCCGGCGGTGGCTGGGGCAATACTGTTCAATAACGTAAGTAGCCTTTTTTGATGACTACTGATCAAGAATTCCCAAAGTTCGAAGAGGCCTCTGTTCGAAGTCAATTTTTTTTTCTTACGATTTCCAATCAGGCAAGGAAAGCCACAAGCACTCTAATTGTTTATTTCAATATTATTATAAATTGCTTGCTATCTCATCAGGTCTTCAATGCCAATGTTACTTGACGATACCAGGATAGAAAAAAACACGAGTGTATCGTACTATATCGCTGAATTCTCGTAAATGATTGAAAACTGTTCGTTTAAAGTGAGAAAACATTTCTTATTGACTATATTTTGAGCTTCTGTATTTTCTCTATGACCATAACACCTATAATGAGTCTTTTGGGTAAAAAAGCTATCATATTAAATGCTTGCGTATTTCGAAGACAGAAAAAACTTACGATGGTGGTTCAATTTCTTCCAAAGACATTTGCATTCTAATGAATGTTCACTCAACGGATTATTACAACGCAAAGTATTCATTTCGAGAGCATCATTTACTATAACTTGAGCCAAATTTGCCAGACGTCCTATTATTGTTGTTGTTGTTGTTGTTGTTGATATTAAGTAGACCTAAGGAAAGCATGGGCTCTTACAAACCACCACATGTAGTACAACATACCCATTTAAGTCCCAAACCTTTCCCTTTACTACTCTCAAACTACATAAACCTCAAAATAACTTTAAATCACATTTCTCTTATGGAAACGCAATCAGAAATATTTCGGGTAATACTTAGGTAAGTCGCTACAGTTGTAGAATCTCCAACATCATTTTTCCCTTCAAATAAAGGGAAAATGCCAACTTACTCATTGTGCCTAGTCAGCCATTCATTTACACCACTGCAATACTACTCATCGTCTCACCTGCAATCCTATTAACTACTGATACCTTCACAGTATTCAGCGTTTTAATTGCGCGTCTTATGTCATCAACTTTTCAGTCTTCAATTCAACTTTACATTTCAGCGGAGGCATCGTTCATTTATAACTCTTCCATCAAGTATATTCAACATTTGTTCAAAATAGTTCATCGACATTAGACGGCGTTTAAACCGGACAGTATTTTTTTTAGTTGGGCCCCAAATTAGGGTTATGTGGTCATTATATTCCTGTAAGCATTCACTTCCCTTCAGAAAATAGACTCAAATTCTTGAATTATATTCATCCTCAACATTTCATCACCTGGCTCCCCTTTCTCCAGCCTCGCCCTTAAACTTCCCTTTCCTCTCCTCCTCCTGTAAACACCTACAAACTTTGCCTTCCTATATTTGCTGTAATTGGCAAAATTTTTTTTTTTATTTGCCATCTTCACTCTACTTACGATTTCACAACATATATGTGCATATACATATAAATGTGAATATTTATACATACATATATATACACGTACATAAATTCACAATATACATTTAGTCTGTATGATACGAGTGTTACTCCTAACATTGCATTTCTCTATTTTTCTTTTTAGCAAACGCTGAGTGCCTGGAATGCAGTCTTCTACATTGCCGCAATAATCTACACAGTTACGAGTACAATCTACGCAGTTTTTATATCAACCGAAGTACAGCCGTTCAATAACCCTCAGTCTAAAGCCGAAAAAGAGAGTGCTGAAAATGAAAGACTAGCGGGTCCCAATCACTGTTAAACCGGCATTAATGCAATTAAAAGTAGAAACATGAGTAAATCGCTTTTTACATGAACTCCATGTTTGCATTTACGTACACAAATGACACTGCCTTCAATTGTTGAATTAAGACACCTAATACGTACGCTTGTCCGTAATTCATCTATATAGCTGTGTAGCTACCTATCTGTTTATCTATCTAACTGTCGATATGTATATATATATATATATATATATATATATATATATATATATATATATATATATATATATATTCATACATACATACATACGTATAGGGATATTCCCGAAGTAGCGTGGAGTGGATATTCCTTTAATATCTAATTCGCTCTACCTCGGAAATTAATATATTTTCATATATGTTTAACCGAGGGGGATTTATTAAGCGATAATAGAATTGGCGATCGACAGACGCGAACCACCGACCTCTCAATCCTAGGACTGGCATTGAGAGGTCGATGGTTCGCGTCTGTCGATCGCCAATTCTATTATCGCTTAATAAATTCCCCCTCCGTTAAACATATATGAAAATATATTAATTCCGAGGTAGAGCGAATTAGTTATTAAAGGACATTTGTAGTTCGATATATGTATATGAATCACGGTAATGTGATAGACTTATGTATATATATTATTTATTTATATATATTATGTATATGTATATATACTAATACAAATGTACACATATACACATACAATGGTTACTTGCAAATTTTTATAAAAACATTAACATGACTGACAACATATCAATAATACATGTAATAAAGAAACTGCCGTTCGTATTATTATCATTGCCAGTAACGCACTTTGTAGTCCCTCACTTGAAATAAGGAGTAGCCCAAGTGCAAATCAACATAACTAAAAACATACCCTCCTATGAAACGTTAATCAATAATTTTCAAGTTATGCTTTGATAAGTTTGGTTATTAAACGGGTAACTGGAATTCAGTGATTTAAATAAAATTGTACTATAGAATGACGACAAAGAAGACAAGAGGGTCAAATGATTTCGAAGGACAAAGCAACATTATGTTTGGCCAATGTATGATACACAGTCGGGAGTAACGTAAATTTAGTGAGAATTAGACAGAAGATAAATTTGTAAGCTGGCAGAAGACATAACACAAATACCTTTATGATCTCCTCTTAACTTCCTTAGAGTGTAAAAAGCAAAATATACCTGATTCTTTGATGTCAAGTCACTGACTATTACCAAACTTTTAGTCATTCAGTGTTATAATGATAATATGATGCCTATATGGATAAAAAAAACATGGTAATCTTACAATGTATTACTCATGGTTATGAAGCCATAAATAAAAATAAAATGTACGAAACATCACCTTAAAGTGTTCATTTGCAAAACTGGAATTTTAAGAAAGAGTTGTCCCCTTTTCTCGAGTATTTACGGGAAAATATCCTTCTATTCCACTGAAGAGTCAATATACCTTTTGACAGGAAGAAAGCCTTTCCCAGAAATGAAACAATGAATATCACCAACCATTCAAAATCCTTCGCGTGGTCACAAATTCCCACGGACACAATGCAAAGATCGAAAAGGAACAAAAGAAATCGAAAACCATAAGGAAAGAGAAGCAACTTTTCCACGGGAGTCATTTCCAAGATCAAGTGACCACATCAGACTGCAGAGAAGGCTGCATTCAAAACTGGAGATCATTTTCCATTTGCAGACCTTACATGATTCTACGCTGATCATCCGATTCAAATCTATCTCCGTTCCATCAATAGCAATTTGAGAGAGAGAGAGAGAGAGAGAGAGAGAGAGAGAGAGAGAGAGAGAGAGAGAGAGAGGCTCATGATAATACACTGAGGGGATCAGTATTTTTTCTCGACTGGAAAGAAAATCGCAAAGTATAAAAAAAAAGGTAACAAAGTTCCCTTCGAAAGAGATGATAATGATACTGAGGCATTTCAGACCATAGGTGATGACATCCTTTCCTTCCAAACAGTTGTCAAATATGAATAGATGGTTGAGTAATTCACACAGAATAGAAATATCCAACTGCCTTCTGCAAGGTGCTAAAAGTAACAGTGATAAAATGTTTTTCAATCAGAACTCTGTATGTTTTATATAACAAAATAATAAAACAGCCAAGAATCCCATAAAATAAGTCAGACCTAATCTATAATATAGAGAAACCCTAAGCACGAATTATTCGGGGAAAATGCTTTATGTGAAGTACGAATTAAAAGGATATAAAGTTGAAATCTATCTTTGATCCGTAACAGTACTGGAATTAATGTCTTATAATGAACTATATATATATATATATATATATATATATATATATATATATATATATGCATATATATACACACACACACACACACACACACACATATATATATATATATATAATATATATATATATATATATATATATATACACGTTTGTGACTGATAACAAAATACTGAAAAAATAGGAATAACCTGTAACTTTTTTTGCTTAAGATTAATGGCCAAAGAAATGTTAGCGAAGCTAAAAGGTTATTTGATGGTTTTCCCAAAAAGTAACGAAATAATTTGTGAAAGAAATCTTAAATAAGACGACAGAAAAAATGGTACAAGAAGGATGTAATGAATAGCAACAAGAGGGGAGGAGAGGGGAGACCTCAAGAGAATAAAGAAATGGAAAAGAAAGCTGGAAAAAGCAAGGAGCCAAGGATGCTGTACCGTGCTGAACCAATTAAATAAGAACCATTAAATGTTGGTTTTAGACGAAAATAGCGTGGTTCTTATACGCTGTCAGAGTTAGGGGAGGGGGCTATAATGAGGTGGCTAATGGTAAGGAGAGGCATGAGGAGGGGTAGAGGCCACATCTGTGGAAATGGGGGTCTAAGGTCACTAACGAGAAAAAAGCCAACGGGTCATTTATCTAATGTGTTAACAGGGTTGATTCAGGAAATTGGATATCCCAGCCAGCAAAATCACGGTGTTCTATGAGGCAATATCTTCTCTCGGGAAACAATTCTCGGTTCAGATTATTTCTCATTCGATTTTTTTTTCTGGTTTTTATGTAGGTTTTGTTTACTGAAAGGTTGTGTATCCTCACACAAGAAGATGACAATTAGCAACGACACAAACGGTTTAGGAAATTCATTCCTGGTATAATTTTAATTCCAACACTATGGACGTAAAATTTAAAATACAATTAAGTATTAACACCTGATGTCATCTTGATGTACACCAAAAAAGAAATTATAACGAGAGAGAGAGAGAGAGAGAGAGAGAGAGAGAGAGGAGAGAGAGAGAGAGAGAGAGAGACTAAACCCACGATGTTTAAACCACATGGTAATATAGTAATTGGTCTCTACGAACAGATCAAAGTTCGGAGTAAATCAAAATGAAAGAAAGTAAAACTAATTGTTCCTTGGATGTTGCAACTGCATCTATCCGTATCGACCGACGGGATTATGAAACGAAAGGATTCGCCTGGGTATGAAAAAGAGAGCGCCTTCGAAAGTCCCTAGTCACGAATATTTGCGAAAAGAACCCTCGGGGGATCGCAAAGCAGGCGAGAGATGAGGCCTGGGTTTTCGCTTTGCGTACTTCAGATCTGCGGAGGTCTCGTTCGACTTCCTATGAACTGTGTTCACGGGGCTTACATTTCCTCTCTTATCTTGTAAGAAACGATCACCTTAAACAGGTATTGTACATGTTTTTAAAACCAATATCTTATAAAATAACTTTATTTATATATGGTTATAGTTTGTATTACCTGGACGTATTAGATTATGTCTTATCAAAATTATTTTAGGTGCTAGGATGAGAGATAACCTAGAATAACCTCCGTTAAACGGAAAAGTTACTATGAAAATCATGGCAGAGAGATGCGTAGTTCTTGAGTGTTTAGGGGGAAAAATATAGGGCTTTGGTTAAAACGTTTATTGATCCAACTTACTGGATAGTGTTTTCGTCAAAATACTTATATTTAATATCTATAACACCTCAATTTAAATATGTAACTAATGTTACGTATGATTTTTTAAATGAGTGATAAGAAAATAAAGTCATTAGAGACCCAGGACGTAAGAGAGAAATTGTGTCATGAGATTTTACATATGTACACTGGATGTTAGTCAAAACGACTGCTGGGATGAGATGGACCAAAATAAGATGGACAAGTGACAACAGCTGTTATTATTATTATTATTATTATTATTATTATTATTATTATTATTATTATTATTATTATTATTATTATATTAAAAGCCAGTACCTGGGTTTAGAAAGACTAGGATTCGAGTAATAAGCAGATGCACATTCACGCATGATTTTATTCACTAGTAAAATGATGATACATTTAGGGTGTTTTGAGAACTTTATCAATTTGCATTGACCAACGAAGAGGAAAGTAAAATATTCTTGACATTTAAACAATAAGGACTTCCTTCTTCATCAGAACATACAAAGTACTCGTACTCCTTCATAACCAAAGAGTCATTTCCATCTTGGGTTCTCGTACCCATTTGGGAAAGCGAGTACTACACGAATTTCACGACCTGCCCCAAAAGACATTTATATAAATAATGACGCCACTTGTGCCAAACGCACTCTGCCACATATTTTCCTGAAACACATTCATCTGCGAATTACATTTGCAACGCGAACACCGCTCCACAGAGCAACGCATTCATTTTAGAAGTTATATTATCTTGCTAAAGTTCGCCAAAGTACAATATAGAACATTCTCTTAAAGGTAAACACTACTCTTCCTCATTCCAATTTTTCTTTGGAAACATACTGAATTACGTCATTAATATATATACACTTCAACATTAATACATAAATACGTATATACATGCATACATACAAAGAAACAAAAACACACACACATGTATATATTTATCGATATATATATATAGATATATTATATATATTATATATATATATGTGTGTGTGTGTGTGTGTGTGTGTGTGTGTGTGTGTGTGTGTGTGTGTGTGTCATTGCGTAAACTAGAACATGTGCATAGAACATCCACGATATTATTGAACGCAAATATGAAAACTAACTAACATGTAATATTCTAACAGAGAATATCTTTTGCTATCATATTTATGCATAAAAGTTAGATTATTGCACTGTCATACAAAAACCATATTCTTATGCCGTAATTATTCGCTTTGAACATTTTTTTAATTAAACGCCTACTTACGCTTATTGAAGTCAACTCCTGATACCTTGAAAATGCATCATAACCGTCTTGAGAGAACGTCGTTTCCTGATGAGGCCAAAAGAGAGGAAGGGCGGGAGGAAGTATTATGTGGGACACGTAAATTAAAAGAAGCGAAAGAGCACAGACACGGCGGACAAATTTAACCCAAGAAACAAACGCGAAAGATCAAACGAAACAGAAGTTCGGGGAACGGAACTTGGGGCACCACCAGCGAGACGGACCAGTAAATGTATATTTGGACGGAAATAGAGAGGCCCTGTGTGATGCTGGCTTTAGCTGCTATCTAGTGGGGAAGGTCTTCAAATGAGATGGCTTACGTTAAGAAGAGGTTCAGCTGGGTAGCCCCACGGTTGGGGGCATGGGTATGTGGAGGCCTCTGTGGATATGGGGAGTAGTAGGTCACTCACGAAAAAGGAGCCAAGGGACCATTTATTTAATGTGCTACCGAGGTTGACTCAGGAAATTTGATATCCCCGCCAGCAAAATCACGGTCTTGAATGAGGCACATCTTCCTCTCTGGGGGAAATGACTCTGCCCCGGGGATTACTTCTCGTTGGGATGGAGATTTTACTTTTATGGCGTCCAGGTACCGAAAAGGTGAGATCTACTCAGCCAGCTTTTGTAGAAAACTGTGAATCTTGAATGTTATAAATGAACTCTTAACAAAAAACAAACAAACAAACAAAAATTAGACTGATTACTCACAAAAACTAAAATCGTAGAATTACTAATGTCGACTTGAAGCACACTGGCAAGAATCCATCATGAGAGAGAGAGAGAGGAGAGAGAGAGAGAGAGAGAGAGAGAGAGTATGATCTATGTCGAGTGCGACCCAAAAACCAGTTGAATTTGACCTGAGCAGCGGGATCTTTGCAGCAGGAGAAAATTGCAGGGAACAAAGGGAGGAAAAACAATTTACTCCTGGGAGCTGAAACTGCATCTGTGTTGCATCGGCTGACGGATTTATGAAGTGGAAGAAGGATTTGCCGAGGCATGAAAAAGTGAATACCTTCGAAAGCTCCCTGACACGATTATAGCAGCAAAGGCTCTCGGGAGATGGCGGGGAGGATTACAGGTGTGGGTGGGGTTCCGTTCGTCTAGTTTCTGGATGTTTTAAACGCACTTTGAGACTGGCTCTGAATACTTCCTTTCTTTTTTTTCTTTTAATGCACAAGGCCCGCGTGTGACATATTTCCCGTTTTATTTTCATTAAGGATATTCTTCATCGTTTCATATTCTATTTTCCTGCGTTCTCACTTAATAAAACGAGCATTTCCTCTTCGTGTAATTAGTGAGACCAAATTATTACTGTCCACTCTGAAAGAGATGGTAAATATCGAAAATTTCCGTGATTCTAGTTCTTGAACTTGTATTTTAATAATATATATATATATATATATATATATATATATATATATATATATATATATATATATATATATATATATATGTTTCTAAAAATCCAAAAATTTGCAAACATGTCCCATTCCTGATAAATCTGTATGAATAAGAAGCAAGCATTTGATTCATTATCCAACTAAACCATCTCAAAACCGTTACAGAAATTCGGAAAATAAAGTTAGACATTCCATTTTGATTTACCTACAAATATTTTTGCCCTAACCAAATTACAACCTACGAATACTTATGCTCTATTTATAATTCTGTCCTGTTCAATGTCTGACCTATTCACATCTCTTCCATACTCACATTTTGACCTGCTAAGATTTCTGCCTTATTCAAAGCGCTCATCTATCTTATCGCTAGGTTGATCCAGTTGGACCCATGAGTATTCAATGGATCCCGGACCAAAAATATTCAAAACGAAAATGTTGAACGATAATTTAAAAGCGATAAATCACGTGACATAAGCTGAATCACACGAAGGGGGGCGAAAGCAGATTGGAATGTAATGAAGAGAAATGACCCAATATGACTGAGGAGTCTAATATACAAAATAACAGACGAGATAACACTCATTAACTCCATGTTAGCAAAAGATTTCTTTGGGGAGAGAAATATTGATGGCAAAATGTGATTTTCGATTGAGGTCTTCATCTTTGGGGAAAATATTGAAATGAGATCGCTTATGGTATGGGGACGTTGAGCTGGCTGGGTAAGGTTTAATGGTCGAGTTAAGACGTGTGTGTGGAAAAGGGGATTTAAATTCGTTAACGAGAAAGGAAACTAGGGGTCATTTATCTAATGTGATAAAAAGACTGGCTCAGGAAATCCGATATTCCAGCCAGCAGAATCGTAGTCTTCAATGAGGCATACATTCTCTGTGGGGAGTGAATCTCGTGCCAGATCATTTCTCGTTGAAATTTACATTTCACCTTTGGAGATTTTTACAGTTTCTAAATATTAAAAGGCCTCTTGTCTTTTACACTTTGCTGTTTCAGCTGAACAATTACTTTTGCCACACAAACGTAGACGACAAGTCATGTGGAAGTACATGTACAGCTATGACCGACATAACGATATAAGCATAAACATATACATAAAATTCACATATTACAACTGGCATCAACTTAAGCATACGGGCAAGAAATTCATGACAGAAGGAGAGAGAGAGAGAAGGCAGCACTATCTACAGGGAGACCAAACCATTTCGAATTTGGCCAGAGATCAATGATAATACAAAAAAAAAAAAAAAAAAAAAAATTACATTAAGGATGTTTACAAAAAAAATAAAAAACCAAAAGAAGGAACTGATGAAAAATAGAAACATCTACTTACTCCTTGATGTCGGAACTGGATTACTGCTGCATCCATTGATGGATTTACGAAGCAGCAGACCGATTCGCACAGACCTGGAAAAGTGAGCGCTTTCTGAAGGTCCTT
Source organism: Macrobrachium nipponense (assembly GCF_015104395.2). Taxonomy (NCBI): domain Eukaryota; kingdom Metazoa; phylum Arthropoda; class Malacostraca; order Decapoda; family Palaemonidae; genus Macrobrachium; species Macrobrachium nipponense. The sequence goes on from NC_061096.1 coordinate 14,121,878, forward strand.
GACACGATTTTATGCAACAAGAGCTCTCAAGAGATTGGAAGGGGCACAGAGATGAGAACGCCTTTTACTTTGTTATCAGGTAGTAACTATAAGGAATTGCTTGATATTGTTTTTATTTATTTATTTATTTTTTCAAAAGTTTAACCGTTTTCTTTAATACTCAAAACTTACACCTACAACATATGTTTAACGTTTACTTTGGTCGAATGTAAATTACGACTTTTTAGTCCAATTAGGCATTTTGAAGTATTCTGGTCAAGGAACAGTTTTTAAGGACTGAATAAGGGAAACTTCGTCATATTTCAAATGGATAACCTACCCTAAATTTCGCGAAGATTTGCATAATCATAACCCAAAGAAAATTTGAACTGATTTTACTATGAACTCCAAATATAGAATTGTGAATATTTTGTATAAAGTATAAACAAGACAAAGTAGACAATAACATACATGATATGTGCAATATTTGTTTACAGTTATACACAGTATTATAAGAAAAACCACTTGGTACTAACAACTGTACAGGAATACTGCTCATCAGGTTATATGCAAGAGTGAATCAACTTTCTAGAAAAAGAAAAATAAATGAATAAGAGGGAATTGATGCAGGTATCGGCCCTACTGCATGTACTATTGTTAGGGAACGCCTAACAGTATCAAGGTCACCATATTCTCTATGAATTTATTTTTAGTACTGCTCAGTTGCCACCCACTTACACTACACTAAACTACCTGATGTGTAGAACATAAAGCCTTATGTTACGACAAATATAGTGCATGCTAACTGGAACAAGCAGTAAATTGACTCTCTTACCGAAATAAATTAGGAGTTACATAGTAAATTTTATAACATTCTCCAAAAGATATGTATTACGTAGAACAAATATTAATTTTGTTCTTACATATGGCAGCATTAAGTATTTTTCCCAGAAACTTATGGTCTTTAGATAATTGCGATTCATGTAGTTTTAACTTGGTAAGTCTACAAACAGGAGTCTCAAAAATCAAGTGGTTACTTTACATCGATCAAAATAGAGCTAGATTATCTTTGATTTAAGCTGTGGGAGAATAAGATGATTATCACAGACCTTTTCAATAATCTGGAAAGGAAATTGCAATATGAATAAATAAATCTGCTCGTTTATACTAACATTAATATCAAAATAATGGTTCCCACTACATGCCACCTCCCATCATTGAAATAAGTGATACGCTAACAACAAAAGTTGTAGATTTACACGACAAACTATTTTGGCAGGCTACGGTACATACGACGTGTACAAGAAGTGCAGTCTAACACCAATAACGTCACTTATTAATATCTTGCTACTACTCAAGAAGTGCCAAGTGCTATATGTGATTGGCCACTTGATTTTACAGCGATATGATTTCATAAAATTGACATAATTTCACAAGTGATATGATTTTAAAAGTGTAATACGATTTTATTAGAGTGATACGACAGATTACTGTGAAAATGCCGAAGCACATATATCTTCGACGCATGACCACTGCTCAATGTGAGTGAAGAGAGGGTGAGGGAACGGAAAAGGGAGATGAAGGAAAAGGGAGAAAGTACAGGAGAAATGAGAACGGATGATATGGGATGGGATGTGGAATGTAGAGTTGGACTGGTGGGATTAATATTTGCGAAATGCAAGAGTTTTTCTTTTAAAGAAAACTTCAAAAAGAAAATGTACCTGTTTTTCGGATATACAAAAACCTCCATGCATAACAAGTTATAATAAAAGAATGATATGGGAGTGGGAAAATAAGCAAGCAAGATTAAAGAAGAGAGAGACTTTGGTAAATAACAATACCTTATTCCTATAGGCCAGGAGATTAAAATAAAACTAATAAAATAACCAGACTTACACAAATTGAACGAAAATTTATTGGATTTGGTGAGCAGAAGCAAAAAAAAAATGTGAATATTTCTATGAAAATTTTCCCATGAATTTTGAAGATAGTCTGCAGAAAGCGAACAACAGGTTAATAATAATAATAATAATAATAATAATAATAATAATAATAATAATAATAATAATAATAATAATAATAATAATAATAATAATAACCAAACAGTAAACAACGAAACATCCGTCTTTCAAATCTTAATTAAAATTATTGAACTTTAAGGGGGCAAAAAGCAGTGAAAACTATACAGTTCCCTCGGCAATTTTAATTCCGCAAGGAAAAGAAAAAGAAATACGAAAGAAAACTGGCAAGACAGGAGGGATTAGGGACAGAAAGTTACTCACTACCCTAAGCTCAAGTCAGTCATCAAAATTTACCAGCAACTGGGACTCGAAAGATACTGAAGGCAGCAATGAAACTTGTGTGAAAGTGAAATTAACTGAACGTTGAACGCAAGAATCAAAATCAAAAGAACTTTTATTCGAAATATCAAGGAAATCCTGACCGACTTAAAAACGATGAGGGGGAAATGTAACAAACTCAGTCACAATATCGCTGTCTTCTTCAATTGTTTGTAAGTAAATGAAAAAAAAAAAAAAAAAAAAAAAAAACAGGATAAAAGAATTGCGGTTTCTAAGAATTTTATGGAATTTCGAAAGAATGGCGAAGGGCGCAAAAATCCTCGAAAAAGAAGAAAAAGGGAAAAAGTTGTTTGTTACAAAGTCTCCAGAGAAGAATGAGACTCAGTTGAGTGGAAAATTGCTAAAGTGTGTTTCTTGCAGAAACGGAAAAAAAGACACAGCAATTTAAGAGAAGCTGGAAAAATTTATTGGTATCATTATGAGATATTTCCGGTTGCTTTTAAAACATGCAGATGTTCCTATTGAAGCTGTTTCTAGTGTTAACAACAAAACGAATCTCGAAAGATGAATTATCGTCCAAGCAAACCGAAGCAGCTTGAAGAAGGCCGACTTCACGTGAAAAACAATACAATGAATAAAAAGAAAAAACTTCTCTTCAACACAAGATCTTATTCAGTGAGTCAGTGAGACGACCCCTCAGCACTTAATGAAGTGTTTCCGTCTCTTGTAAATCCCATTCTTTATTTAGATAAAGTTTTTCCTAATACTTCAGCAACGTCATCAACAAAGTATTTTCGTAGCCCATCCTCCGCTCCGCTCCTAAGACTTAGGGACCGCGTAGGTTTTCTCACAACACTCTCTCTCAATGAGTAACACCAAAACACAATGTATGCCCTCTTCTTCCCTGAGCAGTCTTTTCTGGTCTCAATTTATTTGACTCTACAGATGTAGAAGAAACATTCTACAGTTATTTCCAATAAGGAGTCACATGTCAGAAGCAATCCTCATAAATATTCAGAAAAAATTGGCCAAAAGAATAATCCTTTTGTGAACCTAAGTGAAAAATCACAGCTGCACATAGTAAAATTACAATAAAAACTTTGGCCACTTGGTCTACTTTAAGAGGGTTATATAACGCCCTGGCCCCCTTTCATTTTATTTGTCAGTTGGATTCATCTATCCTGCCATCTGACTTCTAATATTCTTCTTATACGTTTTATTTCGAACATAGAAAATATTTAAGATATAGTTTCTTTGCTATACCATGATTCCTGTTAAGTACAGCGAGACAGAGGGTATTAGATTTACATATAATATCATTTGAATATGTAACTACAGTCTATTTTTTTTTTTTTACTCAGCTCAGCCATTATTTGATTTTCAATTCTAAGTTTTTCACGAAATTCCAACTAAAAAGAATCTGTACTGAATATTATCGTTCTTATCTTTTTTTAAGATTCCATCTCATTAATGACTTTTACACTTAATGCTACATCGCCTTTTTGTGCAAACTCTCTCCTAATCAATAACGCTTTTCTTAGATTTATTTGGATATATGTA
>NC_061096.1:14128216-14138216 GCF_015104395.2 Macrobrachium nipponense
CTGTAAGACTTGAGTTATTATCTTTCCATTCTTAAATAAATGTTATATTTTTCCTTAACTTTGACTCTCATTTGATGACCTGCCAGAATGGAGAGAGAGAAAGAGGTTGTCAAGAGAGAGAGAGAGAGGTCGCGAGTCGAGAGAGAGAGAGCGTGGAGGCTATGCCGATGATCGCTTAGAGAGAGAGAGAGAGAGAGAGAGAGAGAGAGAGAGAGAGTTGAGTGTGTTATTTGCCTACCGCTTTGGCCGACGCTTACCAAATAAAATGCGAGATTCTTATCACGTATCAGTGGTGGCAGCGATTTAAGGGGCTTTTGTATATTTTTTATAAGCTGCACGTACGCTAATGAAGAGACAGGTGACCAGTTAGACAGGGGTTATGATCATGTCACAGACATAATACTTAGCGGTGGTTTTCGAACGACAAAGCCTTTTGTGGGACTGTGGAAAATTGTTAAATTGTTAGATTTCAGTTGCTAAGTGAGAGATAATGAGAAAATATCCGTCAGCTGTGGCAATGATGGGAGAGAAATTGAACTGGACTCAGCATTTTGCCCAGGGCGGTCTGCCTCGAAGGAGTGACACTCAGTGTGACTTGTGCGTATGATATCGAGTGCATCCCGAGATTTCCGTGCGTGTGTTATTAGCGTGTCTTGCCCAAACTCCGAGTTTTTTTTCTCACTATGAAGTGGTAAGTGTTAAAGAACCTTTTATTGGTCTTGGGGAGGGTTTTTTTGAATAATTTTGTGTATGGGATTGGTTTGGGATACCACATTTTTCTGCCCATAGTAGCAGAAAGTGACCTGTTTTCTTTATTAGCGCGTGTTAGAATAGACGCATTCGTCTTTGTTTAGTGTATACGTGTGTATGAATAAGTTTTCATGCATGCGAATCTGTGCTTGGATTGCATTTTTTGCTTGGAGACAGAGAGCGCCCACTTGTTCTTGCGGACTCAGCAATTTCTGCTAACCGGCACAGAGAGGTATTGCAAGGGGAAGGCGACTGATGGCCTGCCTTGGGAGTATTGCAAGGGAGGGTACTACTACTGGTATACCTCAGGGGATACTCAGACACTGTTCAGGGGGGGGGGGTTTCAATGCCCAGTGGAGGGTGAAACTTTTTTTTTTTTTTTTTTTTTTTTTTGTCGGGGTATCGGGAGACGAATTTGCCCTTGACAATAAATTTCCAATGCCAGGACATCAGCCGATACCGATTAGTTGATGATGTGAGATGTCCGTAGGGTCTTTTTTTTTTTTAGAAAGAGATTTTCTTTCTCTTGAATGAAGAGAAAAGGAAATGAAATGCATTGTAGGCGTGTAAGTTTTCCTTATGCTTTGGAATGCACAATTATAATGGGGACACAGAGATTATTATTTTTTTTTATTGTTGTGTGGGAGAGATTGCTTTAAAAGTGATGCTAAGTGATGGTGAGTGATGACTGATGATGATTGCTGAATGGTGTTGATTTTAGGGGTTTGGCAATACTAGTGTATACGGGGGGAATTGCACCCTTACTTGAGATCTTTGCAGGAGAATTATTATGATTATTAATAATTATTATTATTACTTGAGATATTTTACGGGAGAGTTGCTTAAGTAGAATTATCATTACTTGAGACTTATTTTATGAGAGATTTGAGATATTTCATGGGAGATTATTTTATAATTATTACAGATAATTATTTATGGAGAATTATTACAAGGAATTATGGGAGAAGTTTTGTGGTTAATTATTCATTGAGTTTTTATAACTTTAGAGAATATTTCGGTTGTTCATGAGTGATGAATCTGGCTGAATCTTGGTGAATTTTGTGCCGAATTTTTGGAGAATGGACAAGCATTGACATTGATGATGTTTTTTTTTAATACTAGTGATTTTGATGATAGCAATTTGGTGATACTGCTGATAATGATACTTCTGATACTGATTTTTTTTTTTATACTAATACGTGGGTACTGTAATGCTATTAAGGGTGGTGAAATCTTTTTTGAATTTGGGAGAAACTAACAACATTTTTTTTGCTTTCCTTTTTTATGAGTTCAGCAGATAATTGCTTGACATACGTGAGCTACGGGGATAGTTAACAATGCCGTTGATTTTTCTTTTCTCCTTTTTTGGAAGTTAGCCATCGCTGACAAAAGTTTTTTTATCATGGGTGAATTTGAATTTATTTTTTCTCTCCAGTTTGTGTGAATATTTTTTTATATCTCAGTTCGTGACTTAGAGTCATTGTTCGGGAATGTGACGTGTTTAAGTTTTCAGCTGTCTGATGCTGCAAAGAGATATATGGGAGAATTTTTGCATTTTTTTTTTCGAATGCATACGTAATGGCACTACATTTTTTTCCCTGGATATTTGTGTTCCAGAAATTGTGAGTTTTCTTGCGCAATACCTTTGTTGTATTTGTGACAACCTTGCCAGAGATAGGAAACTTGGCTAAGTTTCTAGTGGCTTATGTCATAGTGCATATGGAGAAGTCTTTGCTTAGACACTTTGAATTTGGAGTTCTGTTATAATTAGTTGTGGCACATTGGTGATTTTTTTCTAGAATTTCCTGGATTTTATTTGCCGAGTTTTTGCCCTTTTCTGCAGTTATGCTAAGGAGAGAGTTTTATAGTTTTTAACTATAACTTTGAGTTATTCTCTGGAGAATTGCAGGTATAATAATTTGGAGTTATAATTTGAGATATAATATATTGGAGATATATATTTTTGGCCATTTGATATTTGCCTATGTGGTGAGAGCTATGTTTAGTTCAATTATTTTGCAGCCATCTTTGTTGCAAATGGAGATACCTTTTTGAGGAGATATATGGGGCAATATTTGTGAGTGGGTCAGCTGGATGCTTTGAGTGCATATTTTTTTGGAGATGGGATTTAATTTTTTTATCCTGCTTGGAGATATATTTTTTGGAGACGAATGTTTTATTCCACATGGAGTTATTGGTGAAATAGAGGTAAGTATTTTTATTTGCCGAAACAGAGGTGAATATTTTTTATTCCTGGAGTGGTGTTTTTTATTAACACGTGGTTATTGAGGAAATAAGAGGGAATATGGTCGGGGTAGTTATTAATTAAATGGAGGAAATATTTTTATTACTGGAGTGGTTTTATTATTAATATGGTGAAATATATATATGGAGGTGGAATTGATCTTTGGCAGGTGACCCTTTTTGTGGTTATGACTTTTTTCTGGGAGTTTTTTCGAGCCAAGAGAAGAGTTCTGTGGTTCTTTCTTTTTGTTTTTGTGACTAATTGGAGGCGAGTGGCATTACGAGTCCTATGGAGATATTGTGCATTTTTATGTTCACAAGTGTGTTATTTTTGGAGGCATATAATTGCTGAATTACGAGTTAATCGTAGTTTTTTTATCCCAAATAGGTGATATTTTTTTTTATAATTGGGCAGTGACATGTGAGAGTTACGTCTTTAAGACAAATTTTTGAACACATTAGTCATATCCTGGAGTTAATTTACTGGAATGTGCTTAAGTGATTTCAGTTAGGACTTTTTCTTGAGAATCATGAGTTTCCGAACATGCGAGTCTGCCTAGACATTTTTTATGCTGCAGTCGAGCATACGTGTCCGCAGGTGGATTTTCTGCTGACAACCGCTGTGATGAGTCCTGTGTGCTGATTCCTTTCCTCTAGTGGCGATTGCTCAGAGATTTTGCAATATCTGGAAATGTTGACCATAACATTTCACGAAAGCGCATGTGTAAGAGTTTGCTTTCTGGCCATGTACGGTCGCATGAAAGTTGCGATGGCAAAAATTCCGTAACTATACATGTGGCATTTCTTGGGAAAAACGTGGGGTTATGTATAATCATGCATATATTATGTGTTTTGTGATGGGGAAGTTTACTTGTGATTATCTTTTTTTTTTTTTTCTTTTCCTTCGAGAGATATAATTGGGGATTCAGTTTTAAATAGCATTTCTTTTTGGACGGGTGATGTAATTTGTCGGGGGTTGTGATTTACATAAATGGGCGTTTGACATTAAGTCTCATTGTAATTAATTATATGAGCAGTAAAGGGGTTTTTGCTATTAAACATTGGAGATTTTTACTGATTTTGTGAGTTGCTGTAATATTAGAGCTTGAGAGAACATTTTTGTTTTGGGTCTGGGCTTGTTACGTAATTTTTTTCCTTGGGCTCATTACCTTTTTTTTTACTTATGAGAACACTCGAGTTTGAAATGTGAGTGCACAAGTCCGTGGAGTTACTGTGAGTTTCGGATGGTGTGTGCTGATGTGTGAGTTTGGAGAATTGAGTTGGAGAATTGATATTTTTTTTTCTTTGTGAGTTGTGATAATCACTTGTGATTTAGTGGTCATATTAAATGGAGTAAATTGGGAGACGTTCAGTTAGTATTTCTGACTTTTTTTTTAGGTCATTGTTTGATAGAAGTAGTATGTCTGGGGTTAATTCTTTTTTGATTGACAGATGACTTGACTGACATACTTATACACACCATAATCGTCGTTCCCCGACGCTAGCAAGACGTCCACCAGCCGTGCAGAGATGTTGCTGTCGTTTATCCAGGGTGATTATGAGAGTTTCTATGAGTCTACAGAGTTCTAGAGCACTTTTGGTTCTACAAAGCCATTAGAAGTCTTCTACAGGGAGGGAGGCATTCCGTCTTCCTACAGCATACTACAGTCTGTTCTGGAAGTTGCAGACAAAGAGGGATATTCAAGAATCCAAAATGAGAGAAAATTCACAGTGTTATTTGAGATGAAGCGTGATAAGACTACTTTATAATGCCAGAGACATGCAGTTATTATTTTTTGAGTTTTGAGCCGGCCAATGTTTTCTTATATATATAAGCTGTTTTTTTTTACCAGTTGCTTGGCGGGAGCTAGCAATTTTGCGTGGCCGAGCTCTGTGAGATGGAAGGGGTTATAATTAATAATGTGTTTAATATGTCAATGTGATGTGCTGTGACCTTTTTGGAATGAGCAGGCTACCCATAGAGACAGAGCCGAAGCAATGACCTGAGAAAGCTGATAATTCATTTCTGGGATGGCGTGATACGAAACTGCATAGTTAAGCGGGTCAATGTTCGTCAGTTCATGGGATCTCGTTCAAGTGCCTTTGAAAAACTGGTTGTAACCAGTAACATGGGGCGTTGACGAAGTGTGCATTCGTATGTACGTGTGCGCCTCTTCTATTCTTAATGGCATCCTTAGCCAAGTCTATGGGAAGACTTGCAGAGAGGTCTGTGCGAGAAAGGCAGAGCCACGATGGCGGGTGCCAAAGAGTTTCTTGAATATAGTGCATGATTTTCTGGGTTGGAGATGGGTAAGTGTTACCTTACTTTAGGCAAAGGGGTGGCTTGTTGATTGCTTGTAAAATGTCATATTTCATTTAGTCTATTGACTTTGTCTTTACGAGTGCGTATACTTAATTGTGTTTTCCTGTCTTTGTAACAGACAACTCTGGCAAGGGGGCCGAGGGTCCTGGGTGGAGAGATTGGTGTGACAAATTACTGATTAAGACATTTACATATTGGGGGTTTAACTAAGTTAATTAGTCTGTGTGACTTGAGTTATTATCTTTCCATTGTTACATAAATGTTATGTTTTTCCATAACTTTGACTCTCATTTGATGACCTATCAGAATGGAGAGAGAAAGAGGTTGGAGAGAGAGAGAGAGAGAGGTCGCGAGTCGAGAGAGAGAGAGAGAGAGCGGAGGCTATGCCGATGATCGCTTAGAGAGAGAGAGAGAGAGAGAGAGAGAGAGAGAGAGAGTGAGTGTGTTATTTGTCTACCGCTTTGGCTGACGCTTACCAAATAAAATAAGAGATTCTTATCACGTATCATATATATATATATATAGTAAATAGATTGATCATGACATTAAGTGTCCCGTACACCCAGCCACAAGTACTCAGAGAAACTTACACGTGAACCAAAAAGTTTACAGTTCCCGAATTTTAATTTCCAAGTTCTGATTAATCACAAGTCTTCACGGAACAAGTTTACAGTTTTTGGTAAAGTTGTCGAGATGGAATCCTTCTTGCAGATCGTTTCCTAGCCGTGAGTGAATAGAGATAAAAAATGAAGTTAATAGTATAAAAATAATGAAGATGGTTTTACAAATTTTTCATTAACAACTCCAGGAACTTAGAAAACAATATTATGGAATTATTCAGTAGTAGTCAGCCGTTTCCCGTAAAAAAAAAGTGGTTTAAAAAAATTTGCAGTTTCTACCATCAGAAAAAAAAAATCAGCAGTTTCTGCCACTTTTGTACCTTTCAGGTTGGATTGATGATGAATATTAAGACTACTTTCCAACTTCTCGACAAGAAAATGACTGACTGAAATCTTAACAGTTTTCAGATATGCTACCTAACCTACGCATATCGCTTGGCACTGAATCTGTTCCCTACACATTCACAGCACCTTCCTCCACACATATGACACACATTCTTAATTTCAAAATTTTCCATCAGTTCCCTTAAACGTAGCTTTTAGTGAGTAAATATCACTTCCATATTGACGACTTGGCCTATTAATTCTTTATTAATATTTCGAAATCTTGCTAACGACATAGAACTTAAGTTACCCATCGTAGTTTACCTAAACTTTTCAAGAACTTACTAAATCATGAAATCTGTTCATTACCTTAATGGATGACCGATTATCATCCTTCGTTCCTCTTCGTCTTGAAGCCTATCATCCGTTGTTCCCGTCTTCTTTATCGCTCAGGCTAAGGGAACTTCGTTACCCAATAATGAGAGCGAGATGGGGGATATTAGAGGTGCTAATACCCTTTCAACCATATTTTCTCTCGTTAATAAGCCGCTCCGTCGAAGGCTAACTACGGGGAAACAGGCCATTATGGCATTAGGGTACGAGGTTGTCATTTGCACCGTCTTCTCGTTTACATCATATGGCTCCAACGATAAAAATAAAAGTCAAGGTAATATTGAGTCAGAATTTGTGTGAAATTCTCCTAATCTCAATTGAATGTCTGTGAGTTGACTCATTTTTTTCCCAGGCACTTTGTTAATTTTCCTGCAAAATTTATATAAAATTCATTCTTCGTGAATAAACTTACTGAAAAACAAAAACGGGCGGAGTTGTCTTATCAGTGCCTGCCTCTATGAAAAAAACTATATATTATATAAGGAGCTCAAAAGCTCCGGGGCACCAACAAATTATTCGGAAGGTCTTCTTTAAATATATTCTTACAGTGTCTTCTACACACATACGTGTATGTATATATATATATATATATATATATATATATATATATATATATATTATATATATATATATATATATATATGCATGCTTCATATATAGTTCCCATTTTCTCTTGTGTGTGTGTGTGTGCGTGTGTTCTCCGGCAAATGACTTCTTATCATTCGCAGCACCAGTTACCTAACAACAACCCTTAACAGAACAGCTAATGAAGAGAAACGGCCAAATAGATCTAAACGGACGGTACTGTCTTCACGCAATTGTTGACCGGAGGAATTAACCATACACTGGTATATATATATATATATATATATATATATATATAATATATATATATATATATATATATATATATATATATATATATATATATATATATATATATATATATACACAAATATATATATATATATATATATTATATATATATATATATATATATATATATATATATATATATATATATATATATATATATATGTATGTATATATATATATATATATAATATTTGTGTGTTATATATATATATATATATATATATATATATATATATATATATATATATATATATTATTTGTAAAAAAATGTAAATTTGTTGAAGGACCTAAAATTGACCTACAACTTCGACTAGGCTCATTCTATCACTACTGTATTTGCTCTATGTAAAACCGCCTTGTATTACTATGAGATTCAGGGCCTCTGTAACACGGTTTTTTCGCAATAACTTTTTGACTATGCATTTCATAAATATAACGCTTATTCAGAATACATATTATATCTACACATAAATTTTGACTGTATTCTGCATTACGTAGGTTGAATAGATTTGGTACTTATACTGTAAAAGTGACTTTTTTTGAAGACGGGCCAACTTACTCAGAGAAAAGGTTTCGAACGCACTCGTTACGTAACTTATGACAGCATTTCTTCCCTCTTTCTCGATGGATGATTGGCTAGCTATACATAACGAAGGCTAAACCTCTGGCAACAATGACATAGAAATTTAAATACAAGCAAAGCAGTACACCTTTATGAACTCTGGAACCTCTCCACTGATAATTGTCATAATGAAGAAACCAACAAAATATGTTAATAAATACAAAAACACTTCGATTATTAGTCTAACTGAAATTACAGTCTACTTTATAGGTCACCATCAGATTGACAAGATGTAGGGAATAGTTGGTAATTTTCAAAAACATAGTAGACAAGCTTGATTTGATAACTGCTATATCCAATGTCAAGCAATTTTTATTTATTGGCTATCTACCTATTTGCTGAAAAAAATAGCCGGTACCGTATATTGGCTTTAACCTTCACCAATAATTATCGTCAGAATGATGACTTCGTGAGGCTCCAACTTCGTGAGGCTCCACCCACTTTGGCCTCGTTATAATTCAGGATAACACTGAAGGCTACCATGGGCATTGTTGATTAGAAAATTTAACTTCTGGCTATAAAAACTAATTTCTCGAGTAGTTAGTTGTAAGAAGTGCTAAATGATCCTCAAGGATCCCAGCAGTTGGCCTAAACGTTGAATTCATGTATATTACTGCTATACTGTTGCGGCACTACTGCTACAGTAGTATTACTACGCTAGCGCTGATACCCCACCCACATCTATGTATCGTTCCGCCATTCATAAGTCTTTGGGTTTCAGAGCCAATGGAGTTTCTGTCTGGTGGATGGGCTGGGCAACATTTAGTCAAAAGGTGTTTACATTGCTTACGTAATGAATGTTTTTCGACTCTTGGCTCGTAATCATTGGCCATGGCGTCGGCTAGTTCATTTTTACTCTATAAACATTAAAACTATCGGGTTTAGGTTATTGATAATGCTGACAAAATTTGTGTGTGGTTGTAAAATATACATATGTCAACTTTTAGCTACATCCGATGCTTTGACAAGGAGCAAAGTCTAAAAAACCGTGTTACAGAGACCCTGAATCTCATAGTAGACAATTGTTATGCTATTCATTTGTCTGTTGTTTGTTTGTTTTATATTGGTTATTGGTAACATAGGCAACGTAGTTACAAGCTGTTAATCTTTTTGTCTGAAGGTTGCTGTGATTTGTGTCTAATTGAGCATTTGTTTGTTTCTGCTTATATGGTTGAAGGTTTCCTTCGTATTTAAATTAGTGTAAAAGATATGCTTTATACATAAAAAAAATGTTGATATGATGATCTTCAAGCATCATAGACTGCTGTAAAGCTTCAAACTAACAGAAGCATTCAGCATCAGTAAGTGACCCTATGGCAGAAATGCTGACGGTCATAACTGATACTAAACTTATAAGGAATCGTAAGCTTAGGTTCTGTTCGACTTTTGTGGAAATGACACGAGCAATCGGTGTAGGCTATCGCAGATTCACATCAACCGTCCATTTGATGTCTAGGCCAGTCCCTTACGACGCTCCTGATTGGCTGTTGATAAGCCAATCACAGGGAGGGAAACTCCCAGTCTGTCTCGAGAGTTCACATAGGCAAGATGTATGTTCCACCTCTCCTGAGGGATACTTTTGAAAGACGTAGCTGTAAAGGGAGGTGGAATATACATCCTGCCTATGTGAACTCTTGAGAGGGACAGAGTTTCCAGCCCTGTGATTGGCTTATCAACAGCCAATCAGGAGCGCCGTAAGGGACTGGCCCAGACGTCAAATGCACGGTTGATGTGAATGTTAGGTGATTGGAGGGTGGGTGATCAACATACCAATTAACAGGCCGCTGGCCTCATTAGGTTTTAGGATCTGAGGGCGGACAAAAAGTGCGGAAGGACAGACAAACAGCC
>NC_061096.1:14140716-14148216 GCF_015104395.2 Macrobrachium nipponense
CATAAGGAACAAAGCTATCTTGAATTCAAACTCTTCATGCATGTATAAGGAACAAAACTATCTGGAACTCAAACTCCTCACGCATGTATGGAACAAAGCTATCTGGAATTCAAACTCCTCACGTGTGTGTAAGGAACAAAGCTATCTGGAAAAGAATACTGTGGGGGGTAACACCCCACTGGCACCAAAGAGGGTGGGGGTGGAAAGGGTGTGACATGTAAAAATAACCGATAACAACAGGTATTAGAGTCCAACCCATAGTTTTCGAGGTCACTTACATTAGTGACACTCCTGATGCCCTCTAAGTCCAAGTTTAGCCCAGATAAAAATGAAAGATATTAGTGTCTAATCCAGGGTGTGCAACCTTTTCAAATGAAGGGTCACTAGGCAAGAATCCCAAGTTATGGAGGGCCACACATCAGGGTTTTAGAAAGACAGACTCGGTAAAAAAAAAAACCATTTGCAAACTTAGTCTTGTATTTCTAACTTATGGAAAACACTGTAGTTACCAAAACGGCTTCACAAGATATGTGAATGTAATATACATTATACAAAATAAAAACAATCCTCCTATGAACCATGTCAAGCAAATTATCTTAGGATCTATAATTCTTAACATTACCATCCTAAACAAAATAATCTTGATTTCTCACCCAGCTACACATCTATATTATAAATGGATGTTTCCCAGGCCATATCTATCATTAGATATGGCTGTAATACGCACATAACTGTGTACTTGAATTGATAGGAATATCCTAACCTTCTCTATGCAATGAAATGAAAACCTAAGCTAGTGGGATGACTGACTTTGCATTTGTTGGACCAACTGGTCAATATCAGGCTGAATGGCTGATGTGGCAACACATAGGGGGCCTTCTAAGTGTTCATCAGTTAGTGAGGACCGAAATTTATTTTTAAACAGGTTCATTTTTTAAAAGAGCTGTTCACATACATAAGTGTTGCCAAACACTGCCATCATCTTCCTTACAAGATCAGATACTTTGGGATATTCTGTGTTTGATAAATGTTGTTTATAGAACTGATATACTGAGCTATCATCATACTTATTTCTTAGTTCATTATTACATTATAAATCAATTATTTCCATTTGCATATCCCCTGGAATAGTTTCCACATCCACAGAAAATGGTGAAGCAAACCGCTCATTAGCTATTGAGTATTTTCTAAGGTCATGGAATCTCATTGAAAATTTTTCTTGTAAGGCTGCCAACCTGTTACCATATCTCAGACGCTGCTCATCACTTATTGCATGGTTGTTTAATATTGGAAAGTGGGCTGTGTGATTTCTGATCTGTGATTTCCACAACCGTACTTTGGTCTGAAACCCTTTGATCAGTGAGAATAGGTCATCAATGAGTTGATCTTTCCCTTGAAGCCGAATATTCAGGGTACCGAGATGGTCTGTTATATCTACCAAAAATGCTAAGTCACACTTCCATTCATTATCATTCATTTCAGGGATAGAGTTACCTTTCATGTCTAGGAAGAGCACATTAAAAAGTTCATATGCTCTTTTTAGCATTCCTGCCCTACTTAGCCACCTGACTTCACAAAAATACTTCACATAACAGTATTTTCACAAGAACATTAGTCACATATGGAAAATTTATTGTCTTTGCACATAAAGCTTCCTGGTGTATAATACAGTGTAGGAAAATAAGTGAAGTCGTGTTAATATTTTGAGACTCCATACTATCCTTCGATAACCCTACCAGGCCATTCCTTTTTATTTGCCATCGCAGGAGTCTCATCTGTTGTCATGCAAACTAAATTCTTGTAATCCAGTCCAAACCTAGCTAACACCTTATTTTATCCATCAAGTATATTTTGGTCCATGTTGGTTCCTTTCATACTTTGCGGAGACGCCATTTCCTACATAAGGATACAGTCATTATGAACATCCTGTATATACACAGCAAGATGAGCCGTATATGTAGTGTCACAACTTTCATCGAGGGCAACAGAGTAAGCACGAAAAGCATACACTCGCTTGGCATTATACTGTTAATACTCTCTGAAAGCCTATTTATTCTTCTGGCAATAGTAAACCTTGACAGACTTATACTCTCAACTTATTTCTTTTTGGCAGCAAACATTACATCTGAAGCTTCACAAAAACACTCTTTAATGCACTCACCGCCTGAGAAAGGTTTGAATCTTTTTGCAAGGTCTGACTTTTCACTTGTTTTGACTGATGCATCGTACTCCTTACTTTTCTTAGTAAACACTGACTGCTGTACTTTTAGACTTCTGCAGGAAAGATATTTTTCCATCCGTGCTTCACCTACAATGTTTTCATAATCTTTGAAGCCTATTAATGTTATATTCCTTCAATACCAAAAACGTTTCATGGCACACATGGCACAATGCTTTTCCCCTTGATGGTACACATAAATATTGGTCAGCAGCTTATCTTGAAAGTCCCTGTTTTCCTCTATTTTACGTTTTGTATTACTATTAGCCATTGCTTGAAAATTATTAGCTGTAAAAAAATGTTATAAAGCCTATTAAGTGGGGGGAAAGTTCCAACCTTTGCAAAGTAGTGAGTAAATTTTCCAATATAAAGTTATTAAGGAGTAGTAATTGCTTAGGCCTACGTATAAATATGTACATCTACTGGAAGTGGAAGAAAACAAATGGAATGTAATATACACACACACGAACAAAAGATTCTGTCACTTTATTCACGTTTTTGCATCATCTCTTAAGCTGCAGGGAGTAGTAGTCTTGCATTGCGTACATATTATTCCTAACAGGTAAAGGCTGCAGCACGTCTACTCTCTACTCACCTCTTTCTCTCTTTGTCGACGAAACGACATTTTAGGCATTTAAGTAATTGGGGTTTAGTAAATTTTCAGCATGGCAGTTGGCCTCAAGAACCGCACTGCACGATGTTTCTTATTGAAGGGTCGGGCAGCACTATACGCGCCACACTGAAAAGTCTTGAGGGTCGTAGGTTCAGGTTGCACAGGCCTAGTCAAATCCATAGTTTTCGAGATCGCTAAGATGAATGGTAACACTTCTGATGCTCTTTAAGCCCAAGTTCAGTCCCCACCATGAAATGATGGCTTAGCAGGGGCGGAATATAAAGTATCAAAAATATTGGGCAGTGTAACTGAAGCAGCTATATGAACAGGAAAGGAAGAGGGTGAAACAGTTTTTAATTCATGGATACAACTCATTCCGACAGATCTCCCTTTTAACTTCAAGAGACTGCAATTTCCATTGTGGCTTGCTTTCTCGATCACAATAAAAAAGGCACAGGGAAAGTATACAAAGTACTTTATTAATTTATTAATTCTTGCTCCTGAAGGTGAAACTAAAATTGCTGTTTACAATCAAATTTTGTGTTAAAGTAGTATTACAGTAAATTTGTGAAAGATTTTACTTTCTATAATTTGTATACTGTATTTATAATTTTAAAACCTATACATAATAATTCTTTGATGATTACATTATATAAAGATCTGATTCCATTTCCTGTCTATTAGAAGGTTGGGATTAATAAATATCCGGGTGTGTTCTACATTTAAGTCTTCACCGTGCAACGCAGGGTACGTCAGCTAGTGTGTGTTGTGTGTGTGTGTGTGTGTATATATAATATATATATATATATATATATATATATATATATGTATATATATATATATATATATATATATATATATAATATATATATATATATATATATATATATATATATATATATATATATATATATTGCGTGTGCCTGTTTGTGCATGTGTATACATCATATATATACTCCAGCCTTTTCATTTCAAAATCTTTTTAAAAGATAAGGAGCTTTGACCGTAAGCTGCAGAGGACAAAGGCAGGAGAGAGAGAGAGAGAGAGAGAGAGGAGAGACGAGAGAGAGAGAGAGAGAGAGAGAGAAATTCCTTGAAGCTCCTCATAAGGATGGACTGTCACCTCTTCAAATGAACTGTACCGTGAAATGCGAGCCCTGGGAGGCAAGATTTGAAATGAAAAAATATTTAACATCAGTTGGTACTGAAAGAAAAGAACGGGCAAAAAGTATATTAAAGAATATTAAATCAAATCTAATCCCATAATAAACATAGCCTCAGTTTCTTTACTCACAAGAGATATAGGGACACTATTGGAAGTAATTCGATTATAAATATATCGGTATATTCAAATGAATATATATACATATATATATATATATATATATATATATATATATATATATATATATATATATAATAATAATAATAATAATAATAAAAATAATAATAATAATAAAGGAAGCCTACCAGCAACTTCAAGTAACGGAAATTATATTATTGGCTTTCGGAAGGAACATTCACTTCCCACTTTGTATCTGAAAGAGAGAAGGGAAAGTTCACTTTCGAAAGCCAACGAAAAAAATTTCCGTTACTTGAAGTTTTTGGTCAGTTTCCTCTATTGCGTAAAAAAAAAAAAATGACGATTATCGCCTTTACACACACACACACACACACACATACACACACACACACACACACACATATATATATATATATATATATATATATATATATAATATATATATATATATATATATATATATATATATATATATACTATATATGTGTGTGTGTGTGTGTGTGTGTGTGTGTGTGTGTGTACACCATAAAGTGTGGGTTTTGTTAAAATTACGAGATGAATAACATTGTTTACATTGTTACGCTCACTGGCAAAAAATAGAAGAGATTTGCAACAGTCCCCCAAATCTTTGGACAACAGCTTATAAAGTACTATCTAGGAATTATGTGTCAAGTCCATAAAGCTAACTCAACAATAACGACAACACAACTATCGCATTTTCCCTTATCATCTGGAATTTCCGTTTTACTATGATACTATAGCTGTTGCTACACTGAATTATGCTATTATTTCAGTTACATGGCAATTTGCTTATGCAAGAATTAATATTTTTCCATGTAATATTTTGTCAACGTAGGTCTATGAATGAACATTATTATCCTTCATACAAAACACAATTGCGATATCCTTCTATTTTTGTATGGACAAAGTCATGAATAAATCATTTCAATACGGGTACAATGGTGAATTATCTATTTTTCTATAGTTTTAAGTCATTTAATCTCAATCATTGTGGATATTCATGTTAAAAAAGCAGACATGCCGTCAATGACCTACTGGCCTAGTGCAACAGGGTCTTCCCTTCTACGCAACACAATCACAATTCCTCTCTATCTCTTCCATCATAACCATCTATTTAGAGCTGTTCTTTTGATGCCAATCTGATGAATTATAACAGGAGATTAGCACTGAATCATTTTCCTTTTAATTCTTTCAATCTGGCAGAGAGTATTTTGACCTTCATTGTGCAGTTGGATGAGTGAAGACCTAATCCAGTGGTCTTCAGACTTTTTGAGGTCATGGCCTACTTTAGATATCTCCAAATACCCAATGCCCACTACTTCAGATTTCGAATAGGAATTAATAAGTTCAAAATACTATACATAATTCCTGGAACTGCAATTTTATCACATGTTATTACCATTAATACAAAATATAGATTTTCATAAATTCAATTTACAAATATGTTCAGAATCTTTTTATGACCATCTTTATGATCTATAAATTAACTAGTGAACAATTCCTGGGATATATTAAGAAAAGGAAAATACAGTTATTTCCATATTTTTACATACACTGTTTATTTATAATTACAGGTCCGGGTAAAATGTAATATACTTTTTTTATTTCATATATTGTTTATTTAACTTTAAATTCTACATTTCTTTCGTCCGTGGTCCACCTGATAATCAGCCCAAGGCCCACAGTTTGAAGACCACTGACTTAAACTTTTCGAAAGGTGAATAAGTATATCTGCGTGTGTAAACGGTGAGATTAAAATTGTAAAGTAGAGACGCAGCCTGAAATAAGTGCAGTCCACGTTCGATAAAGTAAATATTTCGAAGATTTGTTGAAATCGGAGGATGATAAATCAAAGGTCGAGTTTTATGTTGCGAGAGTGGAAAGGGTTAGCATAAACTTGGGACTGATTGTGCAAGTTACTGGTGAGGACATCAGAAGGGCATATGAAGACGTTGAAGGACGGAGAGATACCAGTTTATTCAACCGAGATGATACGGTTAGGTAAAAGTAGCACTGTAATCTTCTGAGTTATTATCAAGCTATAGTCGAATTTTGACATCTGCAAAAGTTACCCAAACTAACCGGCAACAATATAAGGGTCTGTGATCAATTGGCCGTTTATTATCATGGAAGGTGGAGGTGAAGGAACTTCCCATTCAGTTTCCTAATCTTTTTCCATATCAAGCAGACGTTAATTCTTTTTATTGATCTCATTTAAATGGTACCTATATCTGGGATCTTGTGTGGCTTCTATTATAGCAGCACCATTGTTTTGCTTTGGCATGCCATTTAGCACTATTTTTAAATCTGTTGTAGTACTTCCCAGCCTTTCTCCTCAGCGCCGTACATTTTTTTTTATCCTACCCAGGAACCACTGGTCTCCCTGGTTTACCCTCTGTTTTGGGTATTGCATCATTTGCAGGACTTGTAATTTTGGCACTCAATTAACTGCGTACCTCAATATATTTATGATTGAGCTTTTACATCGAGTACATTTCGCCTAATCAGCTTCTCCTTCACTTCGGAGGAAACAAATTAGGAGAGTTGGTTGACGATTTTTGCTAAATTGGCCAATGTTTAGTACCATGCAGATAGTTATTTATGGACCATTTTATATTCAAGGACAATGTCTGGACAGCAAATGCTCAGACTGATAAAAGATGATTTATCATGCGTGACATTTTAATAGGCCTGGGAACCATCAGTCATCCAGAGGCTTAGAATCAATGAGGCTTTCTACAGTCCAGTCTCTTCTATCTGTGAAAGTTTCATCTCTCAGGGGATGATGGGTATTTATGTCTCCTATCAAGAGAAATATAGAGGTTGATCAAGAGAATTTTGCAATTCGGATAAGGAGAAATCACCTTGCGGAGCATGAGAAAGTTAATAGACCATGAACTTCTTTACAGAAATTATTACACCAATAGCTACAGCCTGTAATTTAGCATAAAGTATGACTGGGGTTTGGTTACAGAAATTTCTATATAGTTATACAAACCACACCTAGCCCAGCCTTTAATTCTTTCACTGTTAGGTGGCATAAAGTAAGAGGAAAGCATACTTTAGTTCTTATAAGGAAATAGCCTTTAATCATAGCCAAATATCAGTGGAAGAAGTTACTTGTAGCAGATGCTCGTCAATGGGTGCAGGGGTAGAGAGGGGTGATTCAAGTATTTTCAATACAAAAGGTAGTGAAAAAAAGTTACAAAAATCTAAATAAGACTGGCTGAAAACCACGAACAGACACACTATCATTTTATGGACCTCACTGATCTACCAATGACACCAGTAAGAGCTGCCCTCCCAGTGTCCACTCCCTAATACACCCAAAAAGGATGGCACCAA
>NC_061096.1:14150716-14155716 GCF_015104395.2 Macrobrachium nipponense
TTCCAGCACCATTAGAAAAAGTATTTTCCACTTCTGCAACAAATATGCTTTCAGTCAAGGAACCACCGTGGGTTGCTCAATACTAAATGCATTTATTGTTACCCAAGACTGTGAATGGTTGGGTGGATGCACGGTGTGAGATTAGGGTATCATCAGTCTCATTTACCACCTGCTGATCTCAAGAAGTGAGAAGTAAGACTGAAGCTTTCCAAGCTATGCCCCCAAGGTGTTTGAAAATATTAATTCCGTATTGTTTTATGGTCCAAATGAACACAACTCAACTTCTTCAAGATGTTTTAACATGTAAGAAACGACAAAAATTAACAAAGGAGGAAATAAAATTACTAACGACATAAATGCAGCTCAGCTGCAAATAAATATGTCCAGTACTAATTATTCATTAAGCAAAAAATCACTGGGATATGAAACAAAAAAGTATTACTCTATAAAAGGAAGAACTGCTCAATGATATCCTCTTATTGAAATGAACACATACGAAAATCACTGTATAGAATATTCTCTGACAGTTTATTACCATAACTCTCTTGAATATTTAAGTAATCGATATGGCATGCATAAATTCCTATCAAAGACTAGGGGAGAGATATTAATCGATTTTAATGTATTCTTATCCATTAATTCAGCTGTTCACCACTGCGTTCAAGCACAAAAAAAAAATCATACCGATTACTTTAGAATAGATATTCATTCAGCATCCGCAGGTCTTAACAACGGTTTGAATACTTCCCCTCGCCCAGTGATTAACGAGATGTTCGAGATATTTGCAGACTGCTTTGAAAACTCCATGGAATTTAAAACTACGAACTTAAAAGTGTCTATTATTCGTTATAATAAATGAAAATAAATGAATACACGTGTTTTTGATTAGGTATCAAATAGGCAAAGCTGTCATCCTGAGAGAAAAAAAAACCGTCTCTTGCAAGTGATATATATATACGAATATACGTGTATTCCATAAATATATACCAACACACGCAATATATATTTATATAGATACATAAACAGACACATACACACACACACACACACACACACACACATATATATATATATATATATATCTAATATATATATATATATATATATATATCAAGTACTGAGATAAGTAGGTGCATTTTCAAAAAACATAGAAAAAACACACGGAAAAGGATAACACAAAAATCCTTAAACTAAGAAACATTGTTTGGAAACTAAGTTTGCAAACTGTCTGCAAACAGTTTGGAAAAAATTGCATACAGTTTGGAAACTGTTAGGGAACAAAGTCTACAAACTGTTCGCAAGCACCTTTTACCGTATATTTGTTTCCATCCAGAATGGAAAACATTTAGTGTTTCTGTGTGTATGTATATATACACATGCATAATGTGTATGTAATATATATAAAATACACATTAATAGGTGGATATTATATATCTTTATATATTATATCTACTATATATATATAAATCTATACGTACGTATATTAGACATACATACTGTTGCATGTGTCAGTTCCTGATGCTTGCATTTTTCGCCAAATTTCCGTTTATACAATAAATAGGTTTAAAATAAAAGAAACGAAGCAGCGGGTTCTTTTCATTTCAAAATTTTGTGTGCTTTTCCAGATAGGAGCGGCACAAATATTGCCAAGGAAATAAGCTCGATTTGTCTTGCTGTCAAATAAATCATAAACACTCCCAGTGACTTGCCTGTGAAGAGAATGACCTTATTGCCACCATAAATTAGCTTATTGTCAAAATAAATCAGATTAGCTTCCTCTCCCTTGGCTTACCATTCCCACCATTTCTAGCTTTCAAAATTCCTTCACAGCACCCATCTAGCAGGCCACCTGCATTTGGTCACATCATAGTAAAGGGGAAAAATTAGTAAACCTATTAACCTATTGTGTCAATTCCCTTAGAGTCGCAATACCTTTCGTTAACACCTCTGCTCCCGCAGCTGACCCCTCTCGACCTAGTTGCAGGTCATTAAGTTTTGACCTGTCCCTTACCTTTCACATCCACTAACTTCGCCCATTTCAACCTCCCTCGCACTTGCGACGCCCCTTCTTTGTTGTGAACAATGAGATCCCTTTCTGCCGTAATACTGTCCTCTTCCAGCCCTACCTGGGGATTTAGAAGTTAATAGAAACCTCCGATCAAAAAACATCCAAGATGGCAGTCGTAAATGGTATAAAGGCTTAAAGGTCGTCCTCACAAATCAGTTAAAAAGAGCAGCCACCAGTAAGGTAAGGTAGGAGACCCTGTCACGATACTCTATGAATGTAGATTTCTCTGGACACAGCTGTCCATAACGAGTTGATAGCAACTCATCCAGCCCCATGCCTTGGCTTAAACTGGAAACCTACGAGTCCTTCCATAGAGTACTTATACGCCAGATGAATCCCTAACTCACCAACTTAGCCAATATTATACCAAAGTGTGCAACCAGCCATTCCAGTCGCACCTTACTTACTCCTTTCATTGGTAGGAAGAAAATATAGGTTTTCCTTGACCACCAACTCAACTGGCTCATTCTACAATGAACGTCAAGACCACTGACTAACTCAGGTAATGTGCCGAAGAAACTGTATTTTCAACTAGAATCCAGTGTCTGTAATCCCAGTTCCCATTCCTAACTTCCTCTCGATTCCCATACCAAGATCCTCAACCTCATGTTGAATTTGTTTCCAGAATTTCCATTACAGAGAACTGTGACCTATTGCGGTGACAATTGTTTCGTACAGTGTTATAGTCATATTCTTGAAAAGTGATATAGTTGTATCTTGGTGACAAGCTTCGAGTAACTATTTTGCTTGTAACATAGAGAAAAATTGCTTAAAGTTTTGCTTTCCACTTGTGCCTTAATTAAAGTAAATTCTTGCAATATCTTAGTGTCAGTCATTACAATTCTGATTGTCTTACAGATTTACTGGCAATGCTGCTGTGTCTACTTGTGTCAAGCAATGGTGCTATTAGAAACAATTTCAAATTGCATTTACCAAAAGTGATCATAGGCTGTTCTGAGTGGCGCAATTTCTCCCTGCTGTTTGTGTCAGATCAGTCAAAGAAATCCTGTTTTACTTGCACGTGTTTTTATAAATTAGTTCTGGTTAATTTAGTTACTTTGTACCTGTTGTGGCACTAATTAGTGTTTGTAACTCTGTTTAACATAGACTGGAGTGCTACGGGATTCAAAAGAAACCCCTGCAATATCTATTACACCTTTGTGAAATTATACTTATAGTTGATATACAGTGTTTTCTTTTGAACTATTTGGTCACCTAGTATACTTTTCACAACAATTATTTTACTTCTTCTGTTCGCTGCCCCGATTTTGTTGGTTCTTCGTAGTCAGTGAATAAGTTGTCTTGTTGCAAAGGCATCCCAATTGAGCCAAGTCAATGATCAAGTCAATCAATCTGAAATCTTAACCCTTGGTCTCAACAAAAAAGTGGTTGGCACGCAACAATATATATATATATATATAAATACATATATACACTTATGCAAACGTATGTATATGGACATACACTTGTACACACTGGTACACACATATATATGGTATCCTCCATATAGGAAAGGAGAAACCAAATTTAAACATCACTCAGGAAACATTTCTCCTTCCCACCGCCGCCCGGAAAGCAGCGACCGACCCCCCTCACCCCCCCCCACCCCCCCCAACCCCCACCCCCTCCCCGCCCCCAACAATACCAGATGATAAGGAGCCCCCAGGATGATGGGACTTCCACTACAGACAGAATTCCTGACATTCATCCCCAGGCACACTACTATGCTGCTCGAACAACATTATCTCCATGACCATCAAATTACGGGCTGCTCTATGAGCAAGAACAAGTGCTACCATAAGGTCAGCTAAATCTAAAACAACAAATAACCATCAATGGGAGATCCCCGACTTAGCCCAAGGCCGGCCCGACCAATGAGAATTTAACACTAGGTCTGAGCTGCTATAAATACCGTCTGTCACGCAGACTCTCTTGCTACAGTCCTTCTACCGACTTGTCTAAAAGATGACCTGTGAGGAGGTCGAAACGTCACGTGATACCAGCTATACCAGCATCAAAACCAGCTGTAAACCAAAGATGACGCCGGCCTGGAATTGAACTACTCCTACGGAATAATACCGACACTGATTACGACCCCTGTTTTAATAAAATATAAGATTACCTTCAGCATTGTTATAATTTTTAGAATTCCAATTATGAATATTGGCCAGTTACTCAGAAGCATCGCAGATCCTGAGAAGCGGATTGAATGAAAAATAGGGAAAAACAATGTAAAATCAACTCTTTTAATTCTGCCAATCTCTTTAACATTATTGTTATTATTATTTTGCATTCCGACGCCTTCTCTGCATTCTAGGGCCGAAGTGGAATATAACAGCTACCAAAGTCAATGAGGACTGAAAGGTGGATAAATGATATTCTATAAAACGTTGAATAACAAGTTATCCATAATAAATATATCCTTATTATCATGGCGTTTGACTGCTATAACATAATACAATGCCACTTACTGATAACAGGTATATCCCAATAAAAACAAATTTTTCATGTATTAATAGGTAAATATTAATTTAAAAAGGTTAAATATTAATCTTAAAAAGGTTGGATGTCACTTACCATCCTGGTTGCAGTACAATCCAAGTTTGTTATTAACCGGCGCCAACGGGCTATATCTTCAAAGAACTGCAATCAGTGCAGTTTGAGCTGTTCAACATACCGTCTTTACGAGTGCAGACATTCGCTAAGGGGTAATAGTTTCCTTAATTAACATTTAGCTGAGATAGCGAACGCTTTACAGCACAGAGGCTGGGAGTAATTCATGCTCAGGGATTATTTTATTCCCCTTTCCAGTAAAACCGTCAGAGCGTTGGGGACTGGGTATCCAAGTTTCACTTGTATAAAAAGATTTTAAATCTGCATTTAAGAATTTCAATCAAGTTGTCTGTTTACGCTCCACTAACGACTTATTTTG
>NC_061096.1:14163216-14175716 GCF_015104395.2 Macrobrachium nipponense
GAACGGAACCCCCGTCGTAACCCGGGGACTGCCTGTATATATTTATATATATATATATATATATATATATATAATATATATATTATATATATATATATAAATATATATATATATATATATACACACACAAGGTAATCGGTGTATTGTAGTATTTGAAGAATTTCTATCCTCGCACACATGGAACAATGAGTAACTGCAAAACTGCATAATACAATCACTCATAAATCTCTAACAAAACCCTGCATTTACTTCATAGCAGTTAAACCCCAGAGAAAGGTTTCAGGTGCTAGAAAATTTTCAGACTTAAATTATTTCCCGAAGGGTATGAACCTGAAGGACATCCAAGAAATCATGGTCAACACACGTGAAGTGGAGTCTTTCTACTCCAAATACGAGAATGGGGCGGATACAGCACCATAGACGACCCTCAACCAAGACCCCTAATAAAATGATGAAAAGGTGGATGTCGATCATCTCGTGGTTTTAGATGACAAACATTAGACTGGTCAACAAATGCCCAAATAAGGTATCTGGAAACTGTTATCAGGAATGTTGACACCACAACAGAAGCTAATCTATTCAACTAATACTGTTATGATACACGATCAAAATACACGCTATAGAGAAATAAACCACCGCTGGTTGACTATTCGTAAATACCATAACAAAAAAAGAGACAAACCTAAAGACCTTTGCAACACTTATATAATAACAATAATATAATACTGTACACAACTGACATACACCTCCATGGAGTTCTAGAGATTTTTGGGAGGTACACGTAATAGAAGCAGATCTTAATATGAAGATGGAGATGGGTCAAGGAGGAGTGAGGTTACCCAAAACTAACAAAAAGCAGTCATGGTCCTAATGATTTAAAATAAAATTAGGATACATATTTAAAACGTTTACAGTTTAAAGCTACTGGAGAAGACTGGGACAAAGCTTCCTGTTAGAGAGATCATCTCTATTTGACATGCTAAAATTCTTTCTATATCCCATAGGACAGAAGGCTTGAAGAGATAAGTCAAATTTACATCTTTAGAATAACATTTCAAAATTGTGGAAAATGTTAGTCAGGAGGTCCTTTCTAAAAGAAATAAGTGCGTACGCATCATAACTGATACCTTTTCTCTCTCTCCTCTATTTTGGTTTATGAGATTCCAAAATTTTTTGAATACTGGTAAACTCAAAGTATTTTTCCAAAAGCTAATTATTTGATCTACGTATCTATCATGTCTTTACCGCTGGGTGGTTTTCACTAGTTAATAGTCAGACACATGAAATTCAGCCTGGTGAAGCAAGCACATCCCTACCGACACCCTCTTCCCAAGCGGCAGATAACAAGGCGAGTTTCGCCTTGATTTGCAAATATTCCGTGTAAATCCTGTTGACCATCTTCTGGAATGCGACAGGACATCAACTAATATAACACATCGCAAATTGAAAATAATCACGCTGAAAGGAGCCAATAACAGCAGTGAATGCCGACATTGCTTTTGCTTTAGCTATTACGGCCATCTAATACTAAGTCACATGTTCTTCCTAAGTATCATTCACTCCAGCTGACTGTACAACAACGTAAACACAAAGGAATGACTGTCTTGTATGCTGGGAAACATTTCTTTGCATACGAACTTCTGGTTGGGTCGATTGACCCCACCGAGTATGTATTATTATATTATTGTATATATCATACATATATTATATATATATATATATAATATATTATATTATATATATATATATATAATTATATGTATATAGGAGAGAAGAGAGCTAGAGAGAGAGAGAAGAGAGTAAACTTATGTTAAAATTTCCATTTCTCATTTGAGATGGAACCCTATTGTCATTTTGCATCTAATTTTTAGCACACTTTTGAATTCTGATTCCTGTTTATCAGCGTAACTTGTACATGACGACTTATAACTGTGAGAGACTATTAGTGTTTATTTAGTGTTTCACTGAGAACAGAACAACATACACGGAAAGGAAAAGAACTTTAGTTATTTCCCAATGGCTGCCTTAATTAAATCCTGTCACTGCCATTCTGTCTTTGTCTATATTTATAGAACATTACGCTTTTCGTTGATAATCTGCAACTGGTCATCTCATTCGGGTTTCGTTTCCAAGATAATTCGCGCACTGAATGAACCACCAACGGGTAGCGCAAATGAACCGTTCATGGAAATATTAGTATTTTCATTTTTGTTATCGTTATTATTAGTATAAAAAACGACGAAATAACTATACATAGAACAAAAGTATAATCTCAATTATATGAACATATATGAGAGGATCTCTCAAAAATGGAGAAAGCTCCAACAAAAGAAGCACAAGCGATAACCTACCTTTTAAAATCGGTAGGAAGAGTGGAATGAAGTAAAATCTCTACATATCAGAAATATATAACAAAACGGCTTGAAGGCAAGGGAAACACGCTCAAACAAACAACCTGGTCTAGTACATACTTCGCACCGCTGCTGGTGTTTCGTGAGGCCCAAGATGCCATAAAAATATTCGAGTTATGTTGGAATAAAACAAAATAAGGCTGATGACCTCTCCGAGTTTGCCGGGTTCCTGAGGAGATAAACTCAAAAAAAAAAAAAATTGTGCCCACGGTCACGTCAAACACATGTTATGTAATGGAGAAACGTCTCAGAATAGCGAACAGGGACACCACCAACAGCTGTGGAACACGTCCGGTGAATTTGGACCTTTGCGCAATGTGGTCTCCGCCAACGAAGTTCGGAGGAGATTAAGATTACACCCGTGTCTGTTGGTTTGCCTCTATGTCTTTCCATGGAACATTCCACAAAGTTTTTGAGGGGTGGCTATCAGGCAAAACACTAATCTTCAAGCTCTGGGATGGGTTCGGACAACACACACACTCACACACACACACACACACACACATATTATATATATATATATATATATATATATATATATATATATTATATATATATATATATATATAATATATATATATATATATTTCTATTTCCTTTACTAGAACCATAATAAATCTAGGCCTCTCCCACTCATACCATCGATTTGATTGCTTAATTTAATTATTTCCTGCGTTTACACAGCCTACCTGAGGTTATGCCTTCTCCATAACAGTATGACTTCATGCGGATTCTGACAACTTTCAAGATCTGTTGTTTGAAAAGAAGTTTGCTTGTTTGTATAGCGTTTTAGCGTTGCACGGAACCAGTGGTTATTCAGCAACGGGACCAACGGCTTTACGTGACTTCCGAACCACGTCGAGAGTGAACTTCTATCACCAGAAATACACATCTCTAACCCTTCGGTGGAATGCCCGAGAATCGAACTCGCGGCCACCATACCGATCACGCCACTGAGGCGCTTGTTTGAAAATAAGTGGTCATAGGAGTGATCACAGCGAAGGCATGCGTTCTCCGAGTCCTTTTTCGGCTGGTTTATGCAATGTTCCGTAAGATTTCAGGGTTAAAAGAAGTTCCAGTTTTGCGAGTTAACCGAGATCATAGAAAATGACAAGTTGGATATGATCTATTGATTTTAAGATTTTTCATACGTGTGCTCATTGTTAACAATAAACATTTCCTGTGCAAAGTGTCGAATATTTCTACTTTATTCTAACCGAAGAAATGTTGACTAAATTTATAGACATTTGAGAATATTAAAGTTGTAACTGATGCAGTAAAAGCTAGTATGTCGAGGTCATACATTTCATTACAAAGCCATCGTGGTATAGAGTCATTACACAAACCCTCCACTGAATTGAAAGACTTCTGGAACTATGTATATGAGCTGAATTTTACAGTTTACAGGAAAATAGAACAAAAAAGACTATAGAGTCTATACGTGAGAAACGAAATGAGTGAAAAAGTAGACTTGATGGTTGTAACGATACTGAAAATGATTCGGTCTTATACCAAACTGAAAGGGGAAGACTTAGTCTTCACAAATGCTTGCGAATTGATGTTGGCCTCTCTCTCTCTCTCTCTCTCTCTCTCTCTCTCTCTCTCTCTCTCTCTCTCATGAAATGCTGTCCGTCCTCCTCCTAATCTGCGTTCCTTACCATGATTGCAACAGCGCCTGATCCTGAAAAACATGACGCAGTCCCTCAGGGATCAAAACCGTCGCTGCAACCGGGCAATCCTTAAATGCCGATAAAAAGAAATGGACTGATAAAAACCACTGTCACCTTTACAAAACATTATTTTGACGATACTAAAGTAGGAGGAAATGACAGACAGTTGGATGAAATGAACTGATACAAAAACAATTTGTGGCATGAATATTTATATATACAACTTATAACATAACATCTTACTCCATAGGTATTCTACGGGAACAATCCAAACTTCTACTTTTTCCTCTCTTCTCAATCCTTATAAATTTGTATATATTCTTTGCAAAAAGTACTGAGGGCTCTCAGTCTGCAACTTGACGCGGCATCTAAAATAATGATATGAATTCCTCCCCCTAAAATACACAAACATTCACTTTGGTGAGAGAGAACAACCAAACTTTCCTTCGTGGGTGCGAGAGAGTACGGGGATACCAATGAATATATAATATGAGACTGGCCGGACACCCAAACAAGCTATAGCCTCTTGAGAAAAAAGAAAAAAACTTGTATGAAAAAAAATGGTTTGGGGAAAAATAAGGTACGAAACTGAACTGGAAATTCAAAAGCGAGGTCAAGGCAAGGATTAGCGTGAGGGATAATTAAGAGGCAGGTTTCAAAGGATAAAGGAAAGTAAACGACCTGTTTGGGTGATTAAAGTCCCACGGGGAAAAGCCATAAAAGGGTAATGGCCGAGGAGCAAAGGGATAATTGGAAAGGAAATCTGTCAGGTGGCCTGAACGTTAACCTAAGACGACGGTTCGTCCACAGCGTCAAGGCCAAAATCTAGGAAAAGCAACTATACTACCCAGGATCCCTTCAGCTATACAAATCTGGACAACGGTATACTTCTATAACTCAAGAATTAATGCTAGTAGGAGTTTATGAGAACAGTTAAGAAAGCAAATAGAAAAAGAAGTCGTTCAACAAAGGAAATAAAAAGGAGAAAAGTCAAGGAAGGGGAAAATATAAAAGGTAATTAAGAAAATTGGGAGCTTTTTGACTGGCTGCAGCTATTTTTCAGACGACGTTCTCTATATAGAATTTAGGATCCAGTTATCCAAATACCCCTTTTCAAACATTTCATTACTACTTCTAGAGTACCTACAAATAAGCGTCGGCCTTTTTTTTTTTTTTTTACAATGTTTATACACAACTAAAAGTGGATTAATTAGCACTGCTCTTCTGAAGACCGAACTGGTTGAATTGAATTGAAAATCAGAATTTAGGCCAAAAGCCAACACTCGGACCTATAAGGTCATTCAGCGCTGAAACTGAAATTGACAGTAAAAAGTTTGAAAGGTGTAACAGGAGGAAAGCCTCGCAGTTGCACCATGATGAATTGTTAGGAGAGGGTGGAAAGGATGATGGAAGAAAGAGAATATGAAAGGGAGTACAGTAAAAGGAACGACAGGGGTTACAGCTAAGGACCGAAGACACGATGCAAACAACCTTACGTAATGCCTACAGTGCACCGCATGAGGTGCATTGACAGCACTAACCTCCCTCCCCCCCCAACTTTTTGATAAGCAGGAATATAATTCTAGCAATCCCTAAACATTTACTCGTTTCCACATTAAATATGAGAAGTAATTCCTTGACAAGCGTTACAAGGCCTCATGGAAGTGCCTAAAAATAATAGCAAGTCCGTGGAAAGACAGCTGGCAAGATGCCCAAACAGGTACAGTACTAATTATTATCATTTTTCCCGTCGGAGGATTTTTACGGGACCAGTGTCGTCGCTGTATCCCGCACTGGATTCTGGATTTACCTGCCGTGTCATCCTCGTACAGCTGTTTATACGGGAGTGAGAGCTATTTGACTCGTGAGGTGGCCAGTAGGGAGTCTGTCGCCAGGTAAGACGTATTATCGTTCCTCTTGTATCGGGAAATGTGTTGCCCTTCAGTACCTGGCGTACAGTATTTGCCCTTCCGTTAGCAGCTTGATGGACTGATCACGGCCCTGAATTAAACTCCTCTTCTGGTACTTCACTTGAGGTGAAGTTGTTTATTTTGTTAATCTTATTTATAAATATATATATGTATAAGTTTACATGTTTATGTTGTCATATTTGTTTGTGTTAGTATTTAGTGGACCGAGTTCCACATTGTTTAGCTTTGTGTTGTAGGTAGAATATTAAGGTTTTCCTTGTTATCATCTCTTACTTCTTCTACCTTATTATTATTAGGTTATTGATTATTTTGGCTAGCCTTATTGGATCCACCTGTTATTATCAAGTGTTTTCTCTCTTGGGGTTTTCTCTTGTTTAGGGCTTAGTGTATTAGCTTTAGGTTTTCTTGTGAGTTCCCGAGACCAGGTATTTGTTCTCTTTAATATTCTGTACAATTAAGTGTATTTAATCTCACAAGGTTGATTTAAGTCATTGTTCTAGTTTATAATAAATATTGTTAAGTTTTCTTGAGTTTCTGTTTCGTCCTTCCTTGTCACTGAGGTACATTTACTGACTGCAATCCTTAAGAATATAACCTAAAAGAACCTGTACTGCAACCTGGGAGGTTGTAACAGTTGGCGACCGTGACAGGATTGCACTCGGTGTACTCAGTGTTTTGGTTGGTTGGAACAGCGCTCGGTGGATTTACCAGTATTTGTTGCTGTTTAGTGTATTGCCTTACTCCCCCTTTGAATTTTGGAACACCTGGAAAGAATTTATTTTTGATCCAGCTGAGTTTTTGGGGTCGGCAGATTGCCTTAGGCATCTTCCTGTATTGAGTAAAGAGTATTTGGTGAGTTGTGCTCGCTGGTTAGGTGTCCCACTTAAGGCTGCAAACACTAGGGCCCAGTTGCTGATAGCTGTGAAAAGTAAGGTAGCTCAAGGTATGGCTGAAGGAGAAATTTAGTTAGGGATTTTTGACAGTGTTGGTGATAGTGACTCAGAGCGAGAGGATAGTGTGATTGAGGATGTGAGTGTGAATCCAGGTCTTTCTTTGTTTGAAGATCCTCCGCGTACTGGAACTATTTTTGAAGGGCAGGCTAATTTGCAAATTAAACCAAATGTGTCCACTAACCCCTTTTTGGTAGAAAACCCTGTCCCAGTAAATGTAGCCCCAGTACAGCCTGTAGTGTCCCAGGAGGACAGTGAATATAACTTAATTTGTAAGAGAATAGAGTTAATGAAGCTCGAGTTTGAAGAGAACGAGAGGGTGAGGCGGCATGAGTTAGAGATGGCCAATGTAAATTTGGAGTTGGCTAGGTAACAAGGTTCTCCTAATAGATTGAGTACTCCCTGTGGACCATCTGCTGATAAATTTAATATAGGGGCAGCTCTGAAGTTGGTCCCTGTATTTGATGAAAGAAATGTGCCTGAATTTTTTAAGGCTTTTGAACGGGTAGCTACCAGGTTGTCTTGGCCCACCGAGATGTGGACAGTCTTAATTCAGTGTAGGCTGGTGGGCAAGGCAATCCGGGTGTATAATTCTTTAGAGGAGGGTCTAGCCTGTGATTATAGTAAAGTCAAGGCGTTGGTTCCTCAAGGCTTATGACCTTGTCCCTGAGGCCTATCGCCTAAAATTTAGAAACTTTTCTAAGCATGTTTCCCTTTCATTCGTGTGGAGTTTGCTAGCTCAAGGAAGAGCAATTTGATGATTGGCTAAAGAGTCGACAGGTAGCCTCTTTCTCCTCCTTGAGGGAATTAATGCTGTTAGAAGAATTTAAGAAATATTGTAGTAAGGAACTGAGGATATTCTTGGAAGAAGTAAAAGCGGTCAGTCTAAGTAAGGCGGCTCAGATTGCCGATGATTTTTGTTTGTTTTGGACCATCGAGCGGGGTGGTTTCCGGTAATTTTGGGTCCCAGGTTATAAATTTACCAGTCTGCTAGGCCAAATAACTTTAATAATAAAT
Source organism: Macrobrachium nipponense (assembly GCF_015104395.2). Classification (NCBI taxonomy): domain Eukaryota; kingdom Metazoa; phylum Arthropoda; class Malacostraca; order Decapoda; family Palaemonidae; genus Macrobrachium; species Macrobrachium nipponense. The sequence continues at coordinate 14,171,196 of NC_061096.1, forward strand.
CTGGTATATGGTAGATAATAGGGTTAAAACATTCAGGTGTTCCAACCTATTCTAGGATGAGAATAGTCAGGGAAAAGTCTCAAGTGGTGGGCACACTAGAGTCTTTTCCAAAAACAGGTTAATGTGAGCAGAGGTAATGGGACCTGCTTTTGGTGCAATAAGCCCGGGCATTATCAGTCTAATTGTAATGCCAGAAGGAGGTATCTCCAGAGAAATGGTAACAATTTTGACAACCCTATATCTTTAATTACAAACAAGGCTACTCCTACTAATCCCAAGGCCCGGTGATAATGCATCAGTGATTGATAGTGGTAATATGATTAGTGGTGATGGCGGTAATGTGAATTCAACTGGTGGTAGACAATCATGACTCTATGATAAATATATCTGGCCTGGTAGACTGGTTACTGATTCAGGAGTCCTTAAGGTGAAATTTTTGCGAGACACAGGGTCTGCTCGGTCATTAGTATTGAAAGAATCATTGAATAGTCTAGTTAAATATTCAGGGAATTATGTGGTTCTGGGAGGGTTCCCGAACACAGTGGTTTCAGCTCCCTTGGTAGAAGTTGAGTTATCCTTCCCTGGGTATAATAAAGTAACTGAGTGGCTGTTGTGGAAGTCTCCCCATTCCAGGTATTGATGGTATTTTAGGAAAAGGAAATGACATGTTAGACCATAAGGGTCGGAATTATTCCCTATTTTGACTATGGAGGCTTGTCCCGTGGCTGGTGACGACCCGGGCATCTGCTAAGGCAGCTAATTTGATAAATGATGATGACTTAGATTTAAGTAGTTTAGAAGTAGAGTTAGAAAGGCCTGGGCCAGTAGATAGTCCAAGTAGTGTTAGTGATATCTTGCAACCTGATTGGGACCGTTTCACGTTTATTGAGGCTCAGAAACACAAGAGTTTGATTGAGTTTGGGTGACACAGCTGATTTAACTAAACCAAGGTTTTTGTGTAATAAAAGGTTTTGTTATACAGAGTTAGTCGCCCATCTACACATGATCTGAACGAGACTTCTCGAGTGGAACAAATTGTGGTTCCCTCACAATTTAGGGAGTCTGTTTTGAAGTTGTCACATGATGATTCTTTTTCTGGTCACTTTGGAGTATTTAAGACTTTCAAGAGGTTGGCAAAATGTTTTTGGTGGCCGGCCAGGATTAAAATTACTCAGTGAAACAATTTGTTAGTAACTGTGAGGTTTTGGTCAGGTGATGGGAAAACCCAATCAAGTAATCCCTAAAGCACCTTTAAATCCAATTCCTGCAATTGGGGAACCTTTTGTAGAATTGGTAATAGATGTGGTAGGGCCTTTGCCCAGAACAAAAGACTGGGTTTTACTCATCTCCTGACGATTATGGACAGGGGCTTCCAGATTTCCTGAGGCATTCCCAATGAAAAAAGATTACCTCCAGAGCAGTATTTTGAGAAGCTCATTGAATTTTTCTCCAGATATGGACTCCCTCGTAAAATTCAGACCGACTGTGGGACGAATTTTACGAGTAAGGTATTTAGGGGTAAGTGTGCTGAACTGGCCATTCAGCACACTACCAGCGTACCTCATCATCCAGAGAGTCAGGGTGTGGTGGAAAGATTCCACCAGACACTTAAATCAGTGTTAAAGAAATACTGCTATGAACAAGGAGAGGATTGGGAAAAAGGGCTTCCCTTTGCTCTCTTTGCTATAAGGAACCATCCGAATTCATCTACAGGTGTAGCTCCCTTCGAACTGGTGTTTGGACACAGGGTACATGGTCCGTTGGAAATTTTCCACGAATTGCTTGCATCTGGTCAGAAGGGAGAAATTAATGTGGTGGAATTTGTAGAGAATTTACGGAAGAAATTAGCCATTGCATGGAAATTTGCTAGAGAAAATTTTGGCTTCCTCCCAAGCAGTCATGAAATCAAATTTTTGTTTGATAGAAAAACCAAGGTGCGGTCGTTTGAGCCTGGGAATTAGTATTGGTGTTGAGTACAGACTCAGACAATTTCCTCGAACCAAGGTATAAGGGGCCCTGGAAGGTTTTGAGAAAATTGTCTGAGGTGAATTATGAAATTGAAGCCCCCCGGGTGACCAAACGAAAGTGCCGGTCTTTCATATTAATAGATTAAAATCTTATATTTCATGTGGTAGAGATCCTTTAGCTATTGTATATGAGCCTGTGTCTATGGTTGTAGAGCCTTCAGAGGATAACTTTGAGGACTTAATTGGTCAGGTGTCTTCTGATGCTCTCTTTAATAATATTCAAAATCTAGAGGTTTTGAAAGGAGGGTTGGACCATCTGGAAGTTACCCAGAAAAGGGACATTATTAATTTAATCTGTTCTTTTCCAGAAGTATTTCAGAGTTCGCCAGGTAGGACGAGGTTGCTTCAGCATGATGTGGATGTGGGCAGTGCTTCTCCTGTAAAGCAGAGTCCTTATCGACTAAATCCAGTGAAGAGGGACATAGTCGAGGAGGAAATAAAGTATATGCTGGAGCATGACCTAATCCAACCTTCGATAAGTACTTGGAGCTCTCCGATTGTTCTGGTTAAGAAGTCTGATGGGAAATACCGTATGTGTGTGGATTACCGTAAGGTTAATGCCAGTACTAAAAATGACTCCTTTCCTTTGCCCCGCATTGATGACTGTCTCGATCAGATAGGGTCTGCAAAATTTATTACCAAGTTGAATCTGTTGAAAGGATATTGGCAAGTGCCCCTGTTCTGATCGAGCCAGGGAAATTTCTGCTTTTGTAACTCCCTTTGGACTTTACGAATGTAAAGTATGCCTTTTGGGATGAAGAATGCTGCATGTAACCTTTCAGCGGGCTTATGAACAGAGTCATTTGTGGTTTGGAAGGCACTGAATTTATATTGATGATCTAGTTGTTCACAGCAATGATTGGCGAACTCATATGGTAAGGTTGAGAAAAGTGTTTGAAGCTTGAGGGCCGCCGGTCTTGTTGTGAACTTGGGTAAGTGTGAATTTGGCAAGGCCAAAGTATGTTATTTGGGTCATGAGGTTGGTTTGGGACAGGTAGCCCCTAAACTAAGCCAATCTCGAGGCCATTGTAAATTTGAAGAGGCCGTGCAATGTCAGAGAAGTTCGGAGAGTTCTCAGCATGACGGGCTATTATAGGCGGTTTGTCCGAAACTTCTCGGACATTGCTCAGCCGCTTACTAAGCTATTAGAAAAAGGACAGAAATTTTGTGTGGTCTCCTCAATGTGAAGAGTCTTTTATTAAACTTAAACTGGTGTTGGTGTCAAACCCAATATTAATGTCTCCTGATTTTCAGAAACCTTTCATTATTGCGGTGGATGCCAGTGATGTAGGCATTGGGGGTGTCCTCTTTCAGAGAAATGGGGCTGGAGAGGTTCGTCCTGTGTCTTACTTCAGCCGTAAGTTATTGGCAGCGGAGAAAAGTTACTCCACTATCGAGAAGGAGGCCTTGGCCTTGGTTCGCACTCTGCTACATTTTAAACCTTATGTTACTAATTTCTCTTTCCCTATAGAGATTTGGACTGACCACAATCCTCTAGTGTTCATCGAACAGATGAAAGGATCCAACCAGAGGATTTTAAGGTGGGCTCTGCAGTTGCAGGAATTCTCTCTGGTTATCAAACATATTAAGGGATCTGAGAACCGTATTCCTGATTGCCCGCTTTTTCTCGTATGTAATCTTGGCTTTTTTGTCCCGCCTCCCTCGCCCTTCTCGTGTCTTCATTGGGTTTGTATTAAAAACTATTATTGCATAGTAAAATATGATTGGCAACAGCATGTGTGTGAGTATGAGTGAGTCTTTATCTTAGGGTTTAGTTTAGATGTAGGTTTTGGTCAAGTGCATTGTTTTTGTATGTTCAACCTCGGTAAGGTCTATCAGTTTTTTTGTTTTGGTACTCGTTCGAGTCTTGTTTAGCCTTCTTTAAGGTGCCCTATTGGCTGGTTTGGTAAGTTTTCTTTGTGAAGCTATGCTTCTTTTGTCATGTGTACTGTAATAATATTTATAACCTTTATTTTTCAGGGTTGTTTAAATATTTATCTTGATCTGGTTTTGTATCTCTATAATATTATGTTAATTCCTTTCCATTTCAGCATTCTTACAGTATTTGATAAAAAAAATGTATTCTATGTGAATAATTTTTTTTGTTTTGGGGGAGGAAGGTATTAGGTTAACGTAAAACTATTATTATTTCTTTTATTGATTTAAATCAGCCTTGTTTACTTTTTTGTTTACTTTTAAGTTAAATTTTTGCTGAGTATGTTTACTCTTGTGTTTCCGTAAGTTAAGTGGCTTACGATTGTTTCAGTGTTTTTGCGCCTCCTCCTCCTTTTTTGTGTATTAGTGAACTATCGTTTTAACGATTGTTATTCTTTTGCTTTGAGTGTTTATAAACACTGGGAAGGTGATGAGTGGACATGGTCGACCGGTCAACGAGAGTTCGGGTCTTGACAAGTTCTCACCAGTACTGTTTCCTGTCGCAGCTTATATTTTGATTTGGAGGACGACTTTGGATACTTACCTTTTGGACCACGCA
>NC_061096.1:14185716-14203216 GCF_015104395.2 Macrobrachium nipponense
TGGAAAGTAAGACGGAAGAGAGAATATGGACGGAGGTACAGTAAAAGGAACGAAAGCAGTTGCAGCTATGGGCCGATGGGACGTTGCAAAGAACCTCAAGTAATGCCATGCACATGAGGGGAATTGGCGCATTATTCCACTGCGGGATCTTTATTCTTCATTATCACTAAAAATTCATAAAAATAAGTTTACTATCACAAAAAAAATTCATAAAAATAAGGTGAATCAAACAATTTTCTTGCAGAGAATGAAAAGACAGAGGGTTCATTCGCCAGCTTTCAACAACAGCGAGAACAGAGAGAAGAGAAAATAATGTGCATTAGCCTTACAAATACGTATTGTACACCCAAATCTTCAGAGCAGTTAACACTCTTCCCTCTTAAATCACGTCTCTCATGACATCGTCTAATGCCATAATGCTGAAACACTGGTTTTCCAAACCATTCACTTCAGTCCCTCCAAAATATCATGTTTTGTTTTAATCAGCTGAATCGAGCTGACATCCCGTTTAGATGCTATTTATACTGCTTCGTCAGTAACGACACTTTATTTATGCTTTTGGGCTTGATAACCAGTGAGAGAGAGAGAGAGAGAGAGAGAGAGAGAGAGAGGAGAGAGAGAGAGCTTTTCACTCCCCATGGATCGTTACATCCGACCTTGGGGAGAGTATTCAATACCTCAAAAAGAAGAGGAAGCAAATTGGCCTAATTAAACAGTTATGCGTGGATGAGGAGCATGTCGGAGCGAGTGTGAAGTCTCGAGATTTTAATCAATATTTTGCATCGCTTCCCTCACTTGAAAGTAGCCCTTCCTGAAGTCACGACGGAGAGTAAAATTCAATAATGGATGAATTTAAATTTAATACCCGATTAAATCAAATTTAATTCTAAAATAAATTAAAACACTTCACGCTTCATAGAAAAGCCATAGCAATCGCATTATCTGTTCGTATCATCAAAGGGCAGACTGAACCATTCCTCCATACCAAGTTACAGCAAATAAAAAAAACAACAAAGCTTGTCCAACAAATCAAATATTCTTGCTCCATTAAATGCATTCTGGACGTAAACAACATATTAAATATCAAAGACTGTCCTTAAAAACTCTAGAATAATTGGAATAAAAGAAAACTTCGTTTTCACCGACAAATGCATATAGCAACCATCGTTCCATTTCCTTCTCTGACTTCCTCCAGCAGCAACATATCTTGGAAGCACCATAGGATTCTACTGGTTTACAGCATTGCCTGCGACCAAAATAAATAAATAAATAAATAAATAAATAAATATATCCGGATAAGTATACGTGTATAATAAAGGCACTAATCTAAATACAACCATATTCCAAAAGGAGGGATTAACTTAACAAGGACAGAAATCCATAGAGCTGGAGAGAAAAAATATAAATAAACAGGGAAAATTAAGATAAATTTCAATACCTGACTCCAAGGGGAGTTGAATCAAACCACTTGGTCGTTCTCGTTCTTAAATGAGGTGTAGCATACCAATGAGAAAGCAATTCGGCATAAGGAACAAGCAGAGCTTGGGCAATGCTGCCTTATGAAACGTTGCATTATTAGATGACATAGTTACCGTTTACCCAGCAAGGCTTAGGGTACGTCTACGCTTCAATTAGTACGCTTAAAAATATTGCCAACCATTTTATATTTTACCATATAGAAGTCTATATACTTAACAAATATCTATGGGCAAAAACGAACGTAAATCCGTCTTTACATCCTAATTTTTGTCTTAAGTTTGGGTGCTTTTCATAATCAAATTCCCACCCGTTTCAAGTAATCAACCACCTCAACACAACAGTACTATGAAAATTAAAGAATTTACTCGAATGCGTATGTCTGATCTAATACTCACTTGAATGCATATGTCTGATCTAAAACTCACTTATATACGTTAAGTCTAACCTAAAATTCAATTAAATGCGTATGTCTGAACTAAAACTCCCACCCTGGGGTAGGGGTGACAGAATACTACCACTCTAGTTCCTGCGTGTCGTAAAAGGCGAGTAAAAGGACAGCTGCTGCCTTGCAGTCTTACTTTTTAGTCAAAGGCTAGGCCCACCACCAAAAACTGTGGAAACTGCTGCCTTGCGGGTGGACTTTTTACTCAAAGGCGAGTCCAACTGCCAATAACTGTGGAAACTGCTGCCTTGCAGTGGACTTTTAAGTCAAAGGCAAAGCTAACTGCCAATAACCGTGGAAGGTGCTGCCTTGCAGTCTTACTTTTTAGTATAAGGCTAGACCCACCGCCAATAACTGTAGAAACTGCTGCATCGCAGGTGGACTTTTTAGTCAAAGGTTAGGACCACCACCAATAACTGTGGAAACTGCTGCTTTGCAGGTGGACTTTTTAGTCAAAGGCTAGGCCCACCACAAATAACTGTGGAAACTGCTGCTTTGCAGGTGGACTTTTTAGTCAAAAGTGAGGCCCAGCGCCAATAACTGTGGAAACTGCTGCTTTGCAGGTGGACTTTTTAGTCAAAAGTGAGGCCCACCACCAATAACTGTGGAAACTGCTGCCTTGCGGGTGGACTTTTTACTCAAAGGCGAGTCCAACTGCCAATAACTGTGGAAACTGCTGCCTTGCAGGTGGGCTTTTAAGTCAAAGGCGAAGCTAACTGCCAATAACCGTGGAAGGTGCTGCCTTGCAGTCTTACTTTTTAGTATAAGGCTAGACCCACCGCCAATAACTGTAGAAACTGCTGCATCGCAGGTGGACTTTTTAGTCAAAGGTTAGGACCACCACCAATAACTGTGGAAACTGCTGCTTTGCAGGTGGACTTTTTAGTCAAAGGCTAGGCCCACCACAAATAACTGTGGAAACTGCTGCTTTGCAGGTGGACTTTTTAGTCAAAAGTGAGGCCCAGCGCCAATAACTGTGGAAACTGCTGCTTTGCAGGTGGACCTTTTAGTCAAAAGTGAGGCCCACCACCAATAACTGTGGAAACTGCTGCCTTGCGGGTGGACTTTTTACTCAAAGGCGAGTCCAACTGCCAATAACTGTGGAAACTGCTGCCTTGCAGGTGGACTTTTAAGTCAAAGGCGAAGCTAACTGCCAATAACCGTGGAAGGTGCTGCCTTGCAGTCTTACTTTTTAGTATAAGGCTAGACCCACCGCCAATAACTGTAGAAACTGCTGCATCGCAGATGGACTTTTTAGTCAAAGGTTAGGACCACCACCAATAACTGTGGAAACTGCTGCTTTGCAGGTGGACTTTTTAGTCAAAGGCTAGGCCCACCACAAATAACTGTGGAAACTGCTGCTTTGCAGGTGGACTTTTTAGTCAAAAGTGAGGCCCAGCGCCAATAACTGTGGAAACTGCTGCTTTGCAGGTGGACTTTTTAGTCAAAAGTGAGGCCCACCACCAATAACTGTGGAAACTGCTGCCTTGCGGGTGGACTTTTTACTCAAAGGAGAGTCCGCAAATGCCACATAACTGTGGAAAGCTGCCTTGCAGGTGGACTTTTAAGTCAAAGGCGAAGCTAACTGCCAATAACCGTGAAGGGCCGCCTTGCAGTCTACTTTTAGTAGAGGCTAGACCCCACTGCCATATAACTGTCGAAACTGCCTGCACACAGTGTGGACTTTTTAGTAAAGGTTAGGTACCACCACCCAATAACTGTGGAAACTGCTGCCTTGCAGGTGGACTTTTTAGTCAAAGGTGAGGTCCAGTGCCAATAACTGTGGTTGATGACAGCAAGGGCATGCAGTCGTAAAAACCCTATAGTCAAATAATAAACCATGCCTGATGTTATAAGGAAAGGCGCATCAGGCAACCGACCCCTTAGTTTAGGGATAACGGTGGGAAAGAAGAAGAGTCTGATCTAAAACTCATTTGCCGCCTTTCTGTCTCAGTTCCCCTCAAGGAAAAGGGATCATCATGATAAGAATAAGCAGCTGATTATATCACCAAAGAGAAAAATAAGCAAATAAAAAAAAAGGAAATATCTGGCCCCTCATTTCAATCCTGCATCTTTAGATTTTTTATTTATTTATTTTTTCACGTTCACAGCATCTGGATGATCTCGTTGGGCTCGGCCGATGTGTTGTCCTCTTACTTCGGGAGCAGATTTGTGCTCTGACACTTTTATATTGGCATCTCGTCTGATAAAAATGCAATACGCTGCGCGAGGTGTTTGACAACAGGCAGGGAGGAGAAATGAAGCTCCGTATTTATTAAATCCCTTTCGTTTTCCAGTTTCTTGGCCTCTTCTTTTTCAGACATTGCACTACACAGATATTCAACGTGACATAGAAATCGTATTACAATACGCCACTTGACCTCATTTCATCAACAATTACCAGGAGGCAATGCACAATAGCAGATCCTCTCGACAATGACTAAGCAGTTTTGATTCTCGGTCTTTCTTATTCTTGTGTGGTGCTATTAACGAACGCGGGAGTGGACAATGTCCCCGAACAGGAGAGAGGAAATTAGCTTGCTGCCATTCTTCCCAGGCCAAATTTTGTCATATACTTATACTTATATTATGTCTTCCTTAAATGTTTGAAATCTCAGAAAACGAAACTTTCTATACATCGGTTGCAGGGTGTAGAAAGACCTGCAATAGGGGCCAATGTATTACATGGTTTCATTATCGTGCCCTCACAACCTATCGTTAAATACTGATGACCAGTTGGGGGCCCGGCCACGATAATGAATCCTTCAGATTATTATTATTATTATTATTATTCAATAGATGAAACCTATTCACATGGAACTTGCACACAGGGGCCACTGACTTCAAAATCAATGTTGGTTTCAACTTCCCGCTGCACACCGCACACTGCAGCAGTAACTGATCATGAAATAGAGCCAGTGATTTTTCATTGTCCTTGGGGAGAAGCGAACCCTCGACATCTGAGTGGCACTCACGACATTAACTACTATACCAGTAGACCAGTATTCATGCAATAATGGCTTGGCAAGTTCTCACATAATGAAGCTGTGTATTCTCGTTTGATGCTAGAAATACCACTCATGGATGTTCCTTCAGCTGTGTGTGGGACTTATTTACCTTTGAATTAGGTTCTATTCTCATATCTTAAGAATGATTTTATTAATACTCCTGTTAAAAATTGAGACCGAAGACATTCCTTCTGAGAAGTGATCCAACTCTACCTTCTAGCTGGTCTCATTTCACCATCATCGTAATATTGCCACACACTGCTATTACTATTACCTAGGGGATTACTTTCGAGAACTTTAATCTTAATTATATGCCGCTACCTCATCTTGGCTTCCAGTGCTTTTCAAGCCTTATAAACCCACACATTCTTTTGCAAGTAATGAATGCGTGGATCAATCAGTCTGCCTACTTGCCAATATCATTCACTTCCAGAAAGTGTCACTGCCTGCTTCTATTGTATTGCTTAATAACTTAAACTTTTCCCTTTTAATGGTGTCTCTATTCTTATAAAAGGGAAGTTTGTTAACATGACCGTCTTCGCTACTTCATGGCTAGTTCTAAGTCCTATATAATTTCATTCAAAGGATTTGAAATTTTAATCGGTTGATGAAACCCGATGAAACGACTCATCGTCGTTCCCAATAGTTGCGAATCTTAAGCATTAAAAGGATTTTTTTTTTTCATCAAGAAGATGTAAAATATTTTCACTTCAATCGATAATCGGCCGCCAAGATTAATGTAATAATATGTTAAACTTTCTTATTTCAAGTCAAGTTATAAATGACTAATTGAGGCAAGTATCGAAGACTTCACATACTGGTGTGCTTACGTTATATTAAAAATCAAAGCATGAAAGAGTCGTCATGACAAATATTGGGTTTGCCTCTCACAATTCACCATTTATGTTTCTTCTTTACATACCTGACTAATGAGTGAATGTGGTAGCGATCATTACAAAAGTATAATATACATAACAACGAAGTGTTGACGTGTAAAAACGTATATTACAGCCTTTACCTGAATACAACTATTTCATATACCATTTTACAACGTTTTCATATTGGTTACAAGTACTTATTGAGAAACATCAAAATCTAATGTCATTAAGATAAACGGTAAAATATCATATACATCACAATAGTATGACGTACAATATATGAATAATAATTACGAAACATTTACTATATATATGATGAATGAAAAGTTGTTTAAATATAATTTCGAATATAATGACCATCTTACAAAACTTTCCAGACTGTAAGGCATAAATAAAAAGAAATTCTACAGACAAAAAAGTATTTGTCCTTATTAACATAGATAACCATTGAACATTAAAACCACTAACATATGTGGAGATTTCCATGTTTATGACTCTCTCAATGTTTTTAATCAAAACATATTTCTTTGGAAGTAGTGAGTATAGTTTCAACAATCATCTCAAGCTTACCTGAACAGCGTTCTGATTAGGAGGGAATGAAACATATCTAATTATCTTGTTTACAACCCAAACCCCGTGTGATTTCAGTTATCTAGAGGAGATTGGAGCATAAAGAGTTAAATCCTCAAAAACAGGAAAATCCCAGCAAAATACACAATTCAACATACCTGATGTCAATTGATTTCTCAGCTTTGAGATTTATGTTGGATGAAAATATGGACAAATACTCCTTAGCCTTATAATCAACGCGCTAATTTTTAAAATAATAGTTCAGAATATCTTACCTTCAGGATTTATGAGAGAGAGAGAGAGAGAGAGAGAGAGAATATCAATATTCATTACACGCTCATTCATTTTGATTGGGGACTAGAACAGTTCTTGAATCTTACATGAGAGAGAGAAAGAGAGAGAGAGAGAGAGAGAGAGAGAGAGAGAGAGAGAGAGAGAGAGAGAGAGAGAGAGAGAGAATATCAATACTCATTACACGCACATTCATTTTGATTGGGGACTAGAATAGTTCTTGAATCCTACATGAATAACAGCTATCGAAATAGTATATTTTACCATTGCTGCAAAGAAAAACAATTAACAAGGCAGACAGATTACAGAACTTCCCGCGGAAGAGAAACAAAGCAAGAAAAGAACAACGACCAGAAGGAAACATGGCATTTACTATCTTTAACAGGACGGCTGAAGATCTATAGAAAATTCTTAGTCCCGATAAAATTCTCATCAGTGAATTTGAGAAACAGCACACGAGGGAAATAGGTGATCTGCTGTAGTATGTAATATCTCAAGACAACCCAACACAGTTCTTTACGGACCCCAACCCTATTAAGGAAACAGGTATGCCATTTTCCGAGGCTTTACTAAAAATGTCAAACAAAGCCTAGATTAGATTAGCTTGCTCAAAAGGCTCGTGTTGTTTACAAAGGCCAAGATCTAATCAGCTCCATACAGCGAAGGCGATCTGATACGAAAACATACACGAGGGTCGGAAATCAATATACAAATTCATTCTCTTTATGTTTTACTTCTGACACTATGAATAACAACGTGCACGAGAAAATATGAGTAGTAAAAATTAATTTTGAAAATATGGTGAATTGACCTGTCTCTCTCGCCCTTTAAAGAATGTTTTAGAATACAATAGAAACTTTTGTTACATTACTCACTGAAGAAATTTGTAGGTCACAAAAAAATAGTTTTCTATGTTATAAGCTAATGAATTATATTCACTGGCGCAATTGGAATTTTAAGACACTTTCCTATCGATATTAGATGATGAAGGAAGAATTCACTAGTATGTATGTATTAGTTCGAATGGCTGGAGGTGTAGCTAATTATTATTTGAGTGATGCCAAGGCTAACACAAATGGAACTTAAGGGAGGAGAGGAAACTGTCAAAATGTAGTTGGGAGGTAAAAAAAAGAGTGAGATCACATATAGAGATAAAATAGATGAAAATGGGCTATGGATACAAAATAACTGGCATACATGTAGAATGCAAAATACCAGTGTGGGCTCATAAAGTCAGCAAGGAATACTTGTGGGCAATATACGAGAATTTCACAGAAGGAAAAAGAGAGTAACTTAGGTGCAATTAAACAACAACTGAAAAGAGTTTGTGCGGGAATGAGTAAGTGGCTCTTACAATAAAATATGCAAATAAAACACTGCTGTCTGAAGTGAATACATTCTTGATTCAATAAGTACTGTGAGGGTTTACTGAATGTGGACAACAGAGGAATGTTGACTGAAGTTACTGTTAACGATTCAATAAAAATAATCTTGAAAAAGAAGTATGTATTCCTGGTCTTTATAATACAAATAGAACTGAAGCAAGCGTAATAGGTTTAGAGACCTCTTCAACAGGAAAAGGTAATCAATGAAAATATTCATCATGAAATTTTTTCCGGGATCATCATATTTCATAAGGACTACCTAAAATAACGAAAATTGGAGTCCCACTTAGAAGGTTTTTGCTCATCACGTAACACTAACACTCCGAAATACAAAATGGCAAAGTTTTTAGTACCCCTGTTTGAAGCTCTGGCTAAAAATAACCATTGCTTTACGAATTCTGCCAAGTTTAACTAAGAGGTTTTGTACCAGGTTCCGTTTCCGTTCATGAATAATCTCTTTTCACCAATGCTCCTGTGGAGGAGACAATCAAATTTTCAAGCAAGTTTTTTTTCTCATGCAGATTTACTTTTTAATGGTTGTAGCAAGACAACTTGGACTGAAGATGATCTATATTTTTAATGGCTAATAACACAAACAAGTGGAAAACGTTGTTATGGGTTCATGGCTTGGTCTCACGTTTGCTAACATGTTTATGGTCTCCCTACAGGAGAGATGTATGGATGAATGCCCCTTTGCTTCCACCCACCGGTTTTATTAAAGATACGTGGATGACACGTTCGCGCTATTTCGGTACGAAAGTGATGCTGACGCATTTAGACTTTGTTTATAGACAGCTCATCAATGAAAAAAGTTGACCCTGGACAAGGATGTAGACGATAATTGCCTTTACTGGACCCTGTTTCTAAGGATGACCCTGGCTTTTTTTCACCGGTGTTTTTAGGAAAAAATATTTTTACAGGATTAATTATGAATTTGGATTTGTTCTTAATTAAGGTTATCTCGACTAAAATTCACAGAAATTCTCTCATATATCGAATTGGTTTGCTTTTGATCCAGAGAGTCTGTTCATAACAAAATATTTTCAAAAATAATTGTTTTCCCTCATGGCGCATTTCAAATGATCTAAGTAAAATGTATTTTCCTTTCCTACTAGTAATGTGTAGTATTTTTAGGAAAAATATCCGTGCCCAATATGTGATCATGGGACCTACGTTGGATACGCGAGAAGGCTGCTCAGGGTTTGCAGGGAATTACATAGAGGCCTTAGTTGAAAAAAAAAAAAAACTTAGTGTAGGTTGTCCAACACTTAACATTCCCACATATACAGAATATAAAGACTAAGATTGTTGAAAGAGTAAATAATGATTATTGTCTTGAACATTTTAGAGCCTCATAAAAAAAAATCCAACACCCCTATGAACGACCAATTGTCATCTACACAATTATTCGATGCTTACTTTACTGTTAAAGACTTGTTACCGCTGTTTCTTAGCAGGGTTCCTATCAGTCTCCTAACTTCCACTGCCCGGCTGGGTCTTGTGTTTATCACTATGTTGAATCCAAAGATGTTAATCTTATATTTTTTCTTTAATATTTTCAATAGAATATTTATTATTGTGTTTTAAGTTTAAGTTGTACTCTTATAGTGCCTTCAGCTGTTCCACCCTTGAAAACGCTGTTAGAAAATGTTATGTCGTAAAACGTCGGCTAATAAACGGTTCTGTGGATATGGTGCCTGTCTCTTCGCTTGGTCTTCGTGTTATTAAGCAATTGCTCCTTCTCTCTGATACACACACACACACACACACACACACACTCACACACACACACACATATATATATATATATATATACCACCTATATATATATATAAAGACAAAAACCCACGATGGAAAGTGAAACAATGGAGTTCTGCAAGGCCTTTCGACTTCTAGTCCTTTACTTATCAGAACTCCATCTTTTTTTCTTTCCTTCGTGGTATATAATATATATATATATATATATATATATATATATATGTGTGTGTGTGTGTGTGTGTGTGTGTGTGTGTGTGTCTGTGTGTGTGTTTATACATACATACTTATATATGTGTGTGTACTTATGAAGGTACGCACTTTCATTTACACGCGGTTTTTGTTATGATATGAAAAATGAACGTTCTGATATCGTATCTTTAGTGCTTGATCAAGCAGATACTTTGGGTCTTCCTAAATACGTTGTCACTGAAATGCTTTTCTAACACAATTTCTCATTGTACAACTGATTACTTGTGATGTTAGAAAAAATAATATAATCTATTAAGCAAGATTTTAAACGACGAACTTGCAATGAAAAAGACATACCTGTATAGATACACATTTATAAGGATACCAACAAATGTATGCATACACATACATACTCATATAACACAAACTTTACATCGTATACGTTCGATATTCATACAAAAACAATTTCCTAATAAACAAAAATGATAATTAATTAAATAACAATTGGAATATTTCATCAGTCCTTCAAAAAATACAGGGCCGGTATTTTAAGACTACTCGAAAGGACCAAAGATTTTTCTCCCATTTTTGGTTTGAATAATGCCTTAAAATTCTGGTACTGTTTGGGAATTTGGAAGAACAAATGCAACTTTTAAATCTTTAGATACCCTAAATTTCTAGCCTAAGAACGAATACCCCAAATCATTTACGTCAACCTTTCATTAGAACCGAATGGTTATTCCATGTTTTCTAATAAATAAGAAGTATTGTCTCTTTCACTTTTATCATAGAAATATGCTAAAAGGTTACTTATTAGGAGACATTTAAATCGTACATTAAAGTATGGTTTACGGGGCCGAGATGTTCTTCTATGTATGGTAGGCTTAACGTTGCTACTTCGGACATTCATCCAATCACTTGGCCATGTATCTTTCACAGGAGGCCACCACTCGACTCGAACAACTGTCTATCTGCACAAAACAGAAATCGGAGAAAAACGCGATTGAAGTTTTGCAATGTTTACGTTATCATATTTCCGTTAATATTTATGCTATGACATCATTCTTTTTTTTTCAAAATGAAGCTAAAAGCATGCGCTTTACAAGTATGTGTGTAAATATTATCTGCCTATCCAAATTGTACCTCAAACAACACCATAACTGCAAAAAACCGAAGTTTGTCAACATTGGAATGCGTATATAAGTGATAATTATGAATGGTATGATGTCATTTTTTTTCTTCAATATTATATTAGCCTAGACTTTAGAAACTTAAATAATTAAAAACTAGTATATAATTATATAATGATGGGAAGAAGAAATAAAAAAAGTAAAAAACTTTATTGTATAAGAATGGTGTTCTGTAAAATTATTCAGTTATGTAGCTCTCCTTATGACACGTCTTTGCTCATCATTCACAGTAGGCCTACGTGGCGCAATCACATAACTGCATACCTAAAAAAAACGTGTTAAAGCATACTGTAGCCCTAAAAGCATGGTAGGATGCAAGATTTACTAGCACCATTTTTTATTACACATAATTATGCATAAAAAAAGAGCATGTCTAACTTTTTTACCCCATTTAACACATCTGACTATCCAATAATGGGTACAGTAATGATAGGCTAATAGATTTTAAAATCCAGTAAGGTATACTGTTTGGAAGGTATTTTCACTGTTTTTTTACCATAAAAAGACCGAGGAGTAATTACGTGTGCACTCACATTATTCTTTTCACACTGAGTATTACATTCTACTGCGTTGTTTTCCATTTCATTCGATTCCTTATGCTTTCTACCCATAGTTGATGATCACAATAACTGTTATTTTTGTCAGAAACAATGCTTAATGAAAATTATAAGGTAAACCACGGAACACGAGAACTTGACAGCCAAACTAGTGCCCTTTAAATATGACGTCATACCAAATCAAAGAACCTCATTGGTGGACGCATGCAGATAACGTTTTGTTCGACAGAACATTATCCGGGCTCCTTTTCCCTCGAATAACCGCTTATCTGCAAATTTTGCAGATATACTGTTGTTCGATTCATTTTCATCCCAAGCTCTTTCACTCGAATAACAACTCACAAATATTGCGCATTTATGATTCTAGTTACTCTCAGTCTCTCTAGATTATGAACGTGTTTTACAATTTCTAAACATTAGTATATAGAGGAGGAGTTGCTGGATTCGAAAGTATATATAACTCAAAATCCGAAAATTTCCAGATAGACGGTTGTTCGAGTGGCGGCCTCCATGACCTCACCCCTCATTCAACAAGAATGCGATCTTTTGGAAGCCATTCTAAAAAGGCGAAAAATTATAAAATTAAGTTTTCTTTATACATAATTTGGCGCGAGTATCATTGACTTGTTATCTACTATTACATACAGCGTGGTACTACCAGGAAGTAAATATCTATTCTTGGACCTTTCGCAACAATTACGCCCCATAAAACATTCCCTCACAGCGTCGCGTTATGGGTTAGTAGAATGTTTCACTATAAAGCTGTATCATCAAACCATCAGTAAGACTGATTTATTGAGTCATAACTTAGAGACGGATAACGCTCCGCCCTGGAGCGCGAGAGTTCCAGGAAGGCTTTACAAGGTAGGTGGGGATGATAATCCCCATCGCGCGTAAGAGAGCAGTCTCCTGCATCAAGAAGATCCTGAAAAGGGGGTGTAAGACGCCGCGAAATTCGTTACAAATGAGAGCAGGATAAAAAAAAGATAAGTCAGGATCCGAGAGATGTAGAACAGATTCTGGTAAAGATGCTTCCCGAGTTTGATTAGGCTCTGTGGGAAATTAAGAAGGAGAAGTAGGGGCTGAGGATTACTCGTAAGCCTTCCTCTACTAGGGAGATGGCGAGGAGGTTAGGAGGATTACTCTGACTGGGTGATGGTGGCATAAATATACCAATTTCAGTCTAACACTATTTTTCTCTTGTCAGGATGCTATTTTCAAATTTCTAAGATAATTGTAGCGAGATTCTCTCTGATGATCTTCTCTTCGGCTGTATTTTTAACAGTGAACTTAGCTATCACTTACATCTTCCACGCATCGAGCAGCGCATGCCACCCGCACCAACAACGGCATACTGCAGAGGTATACCAGGACTTTAAAAATTCCTTACACTGTAAAAATATGGAATGGGCTCCCTGCTAGTGTAATGGAAGCTGATGATCCTAAGTTCAATATAGATTGTAATACTACCTTAAAGTACTATGACTCATTGTATTTAACAAACAGACCTAAACTATATACAAGCGTTGACATATCCACTATCACATCGTAACGAATTAATGTGACTCATTCTGAGATGCAGATGGACTGATATTCAGAGCAGGTCACTTAAAATTTGCTGACCTCAGCGTTCAATTGGAAATACCGTAAGGGAACTACTAAAGACAAGAGTAACAGAACTGGCGTCACAGAGAGGCTCTGGGGACTTGGAATAATTCAATGCTAGAAACTTTTGTCCACTACTTTTTCTTGGACCTTTTCTCGAGAATCGTTGTTCTCAGTGATCACAGAAGTAGTTTCATCCATAACTTGGAGGGTTACAACGTATAAGCCTATAATTACTAATGCAGTACCAGTAGTCTCAATAATGATAAATACAACTGCACAGAATTTCTTTTTCTCTAATGGGGATGTTGAATTATTATGTGGCTTCAGTAAAACTACTTCCTTTGGCTTTGATGATTTCGAACACTGAAACAAGTGATTTTTTTTTTTTTTACAACTGGTACGTCCCTAGAGTAAGCGTTTGCTGTTTAATAATTTTTAATAAAGATATCAAAACGATCTTTGTTTTCCCTATTCTATTATGATTTTATCAGGTAAACCCTTAAGAAAAGTACTGAAAAAACTCTTTTAAAAAATAAATCAACGTTTATTTAACCATCCAAGCACTACCTATATAGATACAGTGTTTTGTGGTTTATCATTCTAGTATTTTCATTATCATTCAAAAATGTCCCATCTAAATTTGAGATTTCTGAAATTAAATGTTTCAAAACTTCGAACGGCATCGGAACCATTTTCTTGTCTTTTTAAAGACAAGGTCAGTGTTGGCATAGGTATTTACAACATAGTTAATAACTTTGAATATTGTTTTATCAACATATGATTTACTAATGTTAAATTTCACTTAAACCTCCACCTCTCTTGTTCCCTTTTATGATTAAACCGGCCTTTATCATTTCTTTTTCATTTTCTTGTTTCAGTGGAGAATGATAAGGGCATTAAACGTACTCGATCCATTGACTTACATATAAAAAAAATGGTTTGTTAGGACTTCCATTTCTCCAAAACATATAACAAAAGAAAGACCTTGAAGGACACAAAAGGTGAAGAGGAACAAAATAATAAATTGACCTAAACCAAAGTTGTCTTTCTGATAACTGAGTCAACTGCAGAGGCCAAGTCTCCATTCAAAACGAAATCTGGCAAAAGTGCGACAATATCATCCATGAGATTTTCTTGTGACAAAAAAAAAAAGAAAAAAAAAAAAAGACTGGGAAGAGAGACATTAGCACGCAGAATTTTATCTTTTGTTATTGGTTTTGTGTGAAAGTGCTTTACCTAAAAGCTCTGATCTCCGTGCAAACACTCCCTCGCCATGACCGAACAGTTTTGCAAACATAACATTGTTTATGTTAATATAATATAATCCCAGATGCCGCTGCTGTTTTAAAATTGCTTTATTCAGGTTTACAATGATAATTTTGTCAGTTTCGTTAATTCAAACACGCATAAACACACAATATATATATATATAATATATATATATATATATATATATATAATATATATATATATATATACTATATATATACGCACGCACGCGTATATATATGCACATATATGTATGCGTGTCTGCTGGTGTGTCAATGGGATGATGTGGGAAGTACGAATGCAAAAGAAGCATGTAGACACGATTGCGAAACCGCCGGTAAGAACCGAAGAAATGGGCTCGTGAATAGAATGTAGAATCTGGGCAGACGGTAGAGTGGATAAGACGGAAAAGCTTAAAGGAAATATGAGAGTTTGCCATAAAAAGGGTGGATAGACGGTGTGCGAGACATATTGGAAGGAAAAGTATTATAATCAAGGAATCTCAAGAGTGACTGATAAAAGTGACGAGCAAAATACGCCCGGGAATTCAATGCACCTCTTTCACTTGCGGGGAAGACATGGCTAATTTTATACATGTTTCTGCACGTGTAACGATTTAGCACTTAATAGCATCAATATGACAGTGTTTTATCTGCTCTACAGATAATCATTGTCAAAGTCAAGTGGTTTAGTTTACTTATAAGTAAGTATAAAAAGATAAATATACATTTATATATATACATACATACATACAGATACATACATACACACACATATACATAAACATCTCATATATGTGTATATATATATATATATATATATATATACTACTAGTTTCCCTCAAATGGACGAGTGGTTGCGTACTCTCCTATCAATCTGGTAGCCCGAGTTCGCTTCCCGTCGCTGCCTCTGAGGAACAAGAGGAATATATTTCTGATGATTAGAAATTCAGTTCTCGATATAATGTGGTTCGGATCCCACAATAAGCTGCAGGTCCCGTCGCTCAGTAACCAATAATTGGTTCCTAGTTCATAGCTACGTAAATAAAAATCTAATCCTTCGGGGCAGCTCTGGGAGAGCTATTATTCAGCTCAGTGGTCAGATAGGAAAAGGCAGTTGGCATCTGACAACAACAGTTTGTTTGCCAACGACGTTTCCCACCCTCATTGAATCTTCAAAGCTGCAATTTAAAAAAATAAATATCACTTAAAATCTTATAAAAAAAACGAAAAAAAAAAAATCAAATAGTACTTTAAAATTCTCTATAAGGACGGGCATGACCTACATAAACAGAGTTAAAGAAACTAAAACATCTAAAAGGAGAACGAAGGTAAGTAAAAGTCAAAGTGCAGGCCAAAATATATACAAACAACCAGTTAGGTCAAGAATAGCGGATTAGAGGCTGTCTGGGTGCTTAACGAGAGTATAGTAGTTTTTAATTAAGATTGACTCTATAGTAGTTAGTTCCCCTCTTCTTGCGTGGAAGACATTACTTTAAAATCTGCATCTTTGATGTTAGATTTGCAGTGCAATGCATGATTACGTTATGTTGGAGGCTTCGGGTCTGGACAGCCTGCAGCGAGTTCTGAAACTGTCACAGTCAGATTCAGATGCAATGAGGTACTGTGGAACGCCGTCGGCAAATTAACTGTTGTATTAAGATACGTACTGTCTTTTCCTGGATGCCTCCTATATATATATATATATATATATATATATATATATATATATATATATATATATATATATATATATATATATATATATATATATATATATATATATACATATATATATATATTATAGTATATATATATACATATATAGTATATATATATATATATATATATATATATATATATATATATATTATATATATATAAATCAAACATTGTGAACATAATAATAGCATATACAGAAGAGGGGGATTATTTTCTTCAATGAATAATGCAAGTTTTAAAATAAACACTTCTTTTGTTTGTATTGTTCAGTAAATTCTATAATTCTTCTTGATCAATTCATGTTAATAAATCTTATCACTGGAAAAGAGCTTACACTGTCTTACTCCTGAAAGGAATCCTTCAATAGAACAAAAAAAATAATTTAATCAGTTTAAAACTTAGTATATTCAATTTGCGACACAAGCGTTTTCGCTTTTATGTATTACCGCTGCCTTATCTCCCCGGCAATTCTTGAGAAAGCAATATTACTAAAAATCTCAAATCTCTCCATGAACAAAAACAAAAAAAGCTTCTGGTGTAGCTTAAAGGTACTGACTTTTTTGTTATTTTTTGTAAAGCTCATCTTGCAAATGTTTTTGCTTATAGCAGAAAACAAAACTAAACGACAGCTGCAGGCAATTCAAAGCAACTGAAAAATGAATAGTATACGACTGAAATCTGTTTAACCAAAATGAACGTTCACAATGGTAGTCCAGATTTTACTCTGATGACTTAAAGCCAAGTTCGTGCAGTATTTGCACAGGAAATGAAATGGTAAATAAACTAAACAAAATGTCGCAGACATCTTAAGAGGTGAGGTTTCAGGCCAAAATCTAGATTCTAAGCGGAAGAAAGTTCGAGGAAGAAGTCTGAGAGTTCGCGTTTGTTCGTTTCTTGGCAACTGGAAGAACTTATTAAATTTCGTAGCGCTGAATGGTGCGAAGTCATCGGCAAGAAAAGCACAGACTATTACAGCTTTTTATGTTCCTTTTAGGCAATACCGTACAATTCCATTCATATTTAAAACAAAGAATTTTCTTATTTTCAACAGGGTTCATAATACCGGGAGGTTTTTCATGGTATTTATTCCAAAAATTACTGGATTTAGAACTAATGAATATGAGACTGAAAGTTTCGGCTAAAACTTGAGCTGCT
>NC_061096.1:14205716-14243216 GCF_015104395.2 Macrobrachium nipponense
CAAGAAGTTTACAACTTGTTATTTCTGTAACTAAACATTTCAAATATTGTGCATAACATGCAATTAATCCATGTTATATAAATATATGCAAAAGTACTTCAAATATTTTTTACCAATATCAAATATGCGGCAATTTTTTCGCTTGCATTTGCTTCGTATCTCTTATGGATTTTATTATACTAGAACTTGTGTAGAAAAGGAAAATTTTTGTTTTCTTTGCACCAATTTGCATTTCGAGCTTTTGTTGGCAATAATAACTGAAGCGCTACCTCCCCTATCATGGTGCCATTCAACCGGGGAGTCTGAGTAACCAAACGGCATAAGGTGACAAGCGCTGCCAACGAGTAGGTACTTCATCATCTAGATATTAAATTGTGTTTTCAATGGGTTTAGGGCAGGAAAATATCTAGAACCTGTAAATCAGGAAAGTCATGGAGCCATTGCATCAGGAAATCTTTACTGCTTATACTACAACTACTAATTTGGAATAGAGATCGTCAGTGAGTCAATGTGATTCTAAGATCGATCCGCTGGTTCCATTGAAGAGTTAGAGAAGTGTTTTTCTGGTGCTGGAAATTCACTTCTCGTTACTCATCCATAAATGAAATTCTCAAATGAAACTAAAAATGAGACTATAAGAATGCTACATCTAATGATGGGAATACTGCTCGCAGTATTCCCATCATTAGATGGGAATACTGTTGGTAAAATCAAATAAACTTTATTTGATTTTACCAACAATGTCATCTGGTCTTGATATCGATGCAGATAAATTTGAAAGGTTTTGCTTGGTAGTGTTATGTACAAAATATAACTGGTACTACATGCCCCAAAGCTTGCATCGGTTGTTAATTCATGGTGCTTCGGTGACATGCAACTTCAATCTACCAATTGGCATATTATGTGAGGAGGCACAAGAAGCAAAGGATAAAGAATTCAAGAAGTTTAGGGGATATTTCACAATGAAAACATCACGAATAAAGACAAAAGAAGATTTAATGATAAGATTACTTTGTCCATCTGATCCCTTGTAAGTTCTTTAAGAAAAGTAGACAGGCCTGTAAAAAGAACTGCCTGAAGATAGCAAAAATTTAATCGTCCAAAATACCCTTTGATTTATATCATGTAGTCTTAATACGAGTTAAAGTTCCTTGTTATTTTAGTTCTTTTCTAATGGATTAAATGTTTTTATTTCTATATTCATATTACTATAGTATAATAGTATAACCAAAATGTTATCTTTACGTTCATTAAATAAAATCTTCAAAGACAGCATTTGATAGAAAAAATCTTTTTTTTTATAATTTTATTCTTATCTTTTCTGCATTGAATAAAGGTATCAAATATAAAGGTTATATAATTCTATCTATATTTTACCAAATACACAAAAATGGGTAACCGTATCACTCATATTATTACATATGCTTGTAAATACAATACTCTAAACGTTTATAATAGAAAATGACAAATAATACTTGGATGTGAAAGCGAAAATTAATTTTGACCCAAAAAATTACTGTTCTGGCCCACTGTGCAATGCTCATAGTTCGCAGTATTATTTATATATACTATATATATGTATATATAATATATATATATATATATATATATATATATATATATATGTATGTATATATGTACTGTATATGTATATATATATATTATATATATATATATATAGTATATATATAATATATAATATATAATATAATATATTAGTATTACACGAGTATCTTGCGGTGTACACAGATGAAACAACTCCAATGGAAATAACAATTTCTCGTCTATTTTGAAAAAACAAAAGACAGCTCCTGATATTTCTAATACACATTTAAAACAAAAAATTCACTTTCGACGCACATTTCCGCGAATGAAAATTTCATTCTGTGACATGAGTTTTATGAAAAAAAAAAATGATGATTTGAATATCTATCTTGAACTGTACTGGAAAATTTCATGGACAAACAACAACAGCTTACATGAACGGTTTGGAACAATTCGCGATACAACTCGTCGTTTACCTCTTCTCCTCATTGCCCATAACGGCGTTTTGTGAACTTGAATTAACAATTTGTTGGAAGGAAGAGGGTGGATGTAATATAGAATTCGGTCAAAGGCCACCCATGAGATCATTCAACCCTTAAAAGGGAAGTTGAGAGTAGAAAGGTTTGAAGGTGTAACAGAAGGAAAACCTCGCAGTTGCACTATGAAACAATTGTTCGGAGAGGGTGGCTAACAAAATGAAAAAAAAAAAGAGAATATTAATGGAGGCAGAGTAAAAGGAATGAATGGCGTTGCAGCTAGGGGCCGAGGCGACGCTGCAACGAACCACAAGTAATGCTTACAGTGCACCTCGTGTTTAACGGGATACTTTTCGTTAAGTTTCAAAGAAATCAGTTTAGCTAGATCCTGTTACATCGGTAAACTTAGCCATAAAATATTTGACTTTGTAAAATATTTTACCTGGAAATATGTTAATTACTTTTTGCCATTTTTCCTAATCAAAAGAGCTATTGAATCTAGATGTGGCAACGCCTTGCGGGTAGAACACTTCTTTCCGAAAACTCTTCTTTGGAATCGGTTACTGAATACACTTTCGGAGAAGGTAAATTTTGATCAAAGGCAACTTGGTTATAGGAGAGGTGCGTCAACCACAAGTGCTTCTTTTCTTCTGAAGGGAGCAATGTACAAATACCCAAAGCGAAGGAGATCCGGCTAATGCTATGCAGAGATTGTTATTTTGTCAAAGACCTTAATAAGTTGCTTCTTACTGGGCCTCATCTTACTTGCCAGAATGCCTAAAGTGGAATGGAATTCATCTCCTAATGCTTACTATTCTATCTTACCTTTCAATTTAAATCATATTTGTAAGGAACTACGAAATAAAGGCGAATAAATTCTACTGAATTAAATTTTCTCAAGTCACTGTAAGTTTCAATGGCGTTTGCATGGAAACCTTCAGGTATTTTATGAACATTTCATATAGTTATGTTTATATCTTTAACAAATGCTATTTAAAATGTCTTGAAAACTCAAGATTTTATTCTCAGCAGTACATCTTTCCATGAGTTCTCTAACCATCTATTGGTATGGCCTGGATAGTATACATATCGTCGTGGCTGAAACCCAAACCTTCCTGAACTTAAACGAAATAGGTACCCCAAATAAACTAGAGTACTACAAGTAATCAAACCCACTAGAAAAATGGTCATTGAAAAGTGTCTCCTTAGTTTCGTAAGGGTATATATCCTAACCCTAAAATTATGTGGACAAAAACAAGAAATACCATCGGGACTTGTTTTTATTGCCAAAACAATATTTTTCAGACCGGTATGAACGAATACCAAATTACTTTTGTATATACTGTTAACAATATAATTAAGACCCTTATTGAAGCGCATTTTCAATAACAGAAAAAAATTTAATTCCACTGGCTGCAACAACAATTTGTTGTTCATTTATTAAATTGTCTGCTTATTTATAATTTCCACTTTTTTAATCTTAGCGGTAACTTTACTTGAAATATTGTGTTGTTAAGTGGAGAATGTGTCCCCTTAAAATACATACGATGTGGAACGTTATTTGTTCGTAATTAGTCGTTAACATAAAAAAAAAAAATAGAAGAAGAAAATGATGGAGAAGAAACCACAGGTCAGACCTGAATGTATGGGATAGAAAGAGAGGGAGAGAGAGAGAAAAAAAAAAAAACTCCCCCCAATCAAAACTAAGTTGAGCATTTTTCATTTTACTCCCATCCGCAACTATCGTATATTTTTCTGTCCCCGGAAAGGGTCAGTGGTAAAGAAAATAACTTTTTGAGGCCATATTCTACATGGCCTGTTTGTCTTTCCTTAGGAAAAGTTTTAAAATCCTTATTTATCTTACGAGTTATACCGAATATTCATAATCCTGTTTTAGGTTCAGCGAATTACTTTTGTGAACGTGTATATATCCATTTAATATAATATAATATATACATATTATATGGATGCATATATAAGAAAAAGGTCATCTCTTGAAAAAAAATACCGTTATCTAAACAGCTCTTGCAACTTTAAATTGAAACTAAACATGTAAATAATAGGCCTGGCAATCTCGTCAAATTCAAAAATACAAGCAGAGCTATTAGGTCGATAAATGGAAAATCGAAGTTATTGTGTTCTTGACACAGGCTTGTTATAACGTCCGGGTAATTAATAAAGAAGCCTCCCTCCTTATTTACTAATACTCGTAAGTAATGGTAAAACATAAATAAATAAATAAATAAATAAATAAATACAGTGAAGTATTTAAGAAATGTGTTGAGTGGGTGATTTTCGATATCCTGGGTGAATCTGGGTCTAACTGTCATTGCGTGAGAGAGAGAGAGAGAGAGAGAGAGAGAGAGAGAGAGAGAGAGTCAATACAGCAATTTAGAAAGGGGTTTCATTCGCGTCGGTATTCTTTGGTTACCAATTACTGATAAATTGTGAAGCATCCTATACAGAGTTTTTCTGCGTAAGGCTTGTGAATTAAAAAAAATGTAATTAAATAACAATTCATTAAAGAGAGAGGAAAGCATATATCAATACCAGACAGAACTATACCAGGCTAGCTTTGAAGTGAATGATATGGATTACCATTTAAGATAAAATAAGCGAAAAAAAACTTTTAAAAATTACAGATTGTATATAATGTAAAAGAAAAACACTTCATAATGGATTCCAGTAAAAAATTATAAAAAAGTAGGGAAAATTAAGAAGTCACAAAATGGATGTGGATGACTAAGAAGCCAAGATCCGTTTGAGTCAACACAGGCTCTTGCTCTGTTGGAGTAGATTGTAAATTTAGCACGTCGAAAGATATCTTGCTAATCTTTAGAACCTACTGTCTGGCAACTACTAAGCAGATGTGGATGAACTCATTTATGAGCTACGGTTTCTGTTTGTCTTTAAGTAATGAAAAAAAACTCCGTACCTAAGAACGAATGATTTTTGGTGTACTACTGTGGCAAGTATGGTGCTGTATACTTCCGCCCATTCACTGTCTACTACAATGGCAAATAAGATACCCACCCAGATCCACACCCTCCAGATATTAAATGTTTATTCTCCTCAAACTCTAAAACTATTGGAAGTAAGGTCAGTGCACCGATGCATACTCTGAAAATTTTCTATCAACTTAAGCACAAGTTATCGGCATCGGGTAAAACTATGTCATTTCATGGATTACACAGAAATTCGATAGAATACCATAAATATACCGGCAATGTAAGAAACAAAATCATTGAAACATTTAATAAATATTCTACAGAATGCCGATTCAGAACTATAGTAAAAACATTTTTCTCTATTACGAATTTAACCTCTGATTCTTGTTAAAATTGAATCTAAAGATTCAAACTGTTTATGATATACGTTGCATGAATTAATTCGAAGTACATAATGTTCGAGCGATCGAAAGTATTTCATACTTTGCCAAATACTGCCGAGTATTGCATAGACGCCCGAGAGATTTATAAAATACCAGGGTTTCACATTTTGCCGGTAATACCCATATCCAAGAGCGTATGTACACATATTAAGATATATATTTATGAATATGTATATACCGTGTATATACATATAATCACAAGTAACACGTGAAGATTGTATATCAAAAGCTAGCAGGAAATAATGAAAAGCAGCAGTACCTGGCACTTTCCTGTTTTCTTGATACACCTTATTAGGTTACAATATACACGAATGAAAAACAGCTTCGAAATTTCAAAGTTAACATTAAAACACACATACACACACACACATATATATATATATGTATACATATATATACATACAAACACACACGCACATCTCATCACATGGTGACTAGTTTGTGTACAGACATCTGGAACCTTATAAACGTAAAGGGATAAAAATTAAGGGACGAAACTCTTAAGAATTTAATTATGATTTTCTTCCAATTTAAAAGGAATGGCAAGGCTAGGAATAAAAAAATGAACAAAAAAGCACTTCGCATATGTATCAAATATTTCAAAGAAAACAAATCTCAAAAAAAAAAAAAAAAAAATAAAAGAAGATTTCATGATCAAACGACATTTTCGAGGAACACAGAAAAACAATATTATCAGCACCGAGTTACCTAGGAAATAAAATCTCAAACATAGTTGGGAAACTTGACCAAGGAAATTCCATTTGCTGTTGCCAATATCTTCCAGGAAGCAAAATAAACAAAGGAAAGGCGTCAGTCACTGCTCTTGGGAGGAATGTGTAAACACTTTTACATCTGGCAGTCCATCTGTTTTCTATTTTAAAACCTATCGCCTTGTTTTTTCTCCTTGTATATTTCCCCGATGTCTTTAACCATGGCGAGAAACTTGAGACATATTTTCCCGATGTCTTTAACCATGGAGAGAACCTTGAGACATATTTTCCCGATGTCTTTAACCATGGCGAGAACCTTGAGACATATTTCCCCGATGTCTTTAACCTTGGCGAGAACCTTGAGACATATTTTCCCGATGTCTTTAACCATGTCGAGAACCTTAAGACATATTTCCCAGATGTCTTTAACCATGGAGAGAACCTTAATATTTTCCCGATGTCTTTAACTACTGAGCGAACCATACGACAAAATTATTTTCCCGATGTCTGTAACCAGTAACGTTTGAAAAGCGTGGTTTAATACTTTCACCTTCTGATTTTCTTGAAATAATAGTATGTGCATTTTCTCAGTTTCTTAATCAACTTCTCTTAACACTTGAATGTTTTAGATTAATTAAAAGCAACTTAATGAATGAAGTATTGCTATTTGACCATGAAGATAAGAGCAACGTATCAATAAAAAGCGGTTGCAGCTAGCGGACAGATCACACTGCAAAACCCCTTTAGAATATACAGCCAATCGTGCACCTTGCGAGATGCACTGACAGCGTTCTCCCACTAAGAAAAACCTACAATGATGCCAGCAGCACATGAGATGTCAAATGTGAGGACTGTAATTTTTCTGAATGCAACACCAACATAGATAACTTCTCACGGATGAAATAAATTAGAATATTGCCACTATTTACAATCTATCCACCCAAGATGCAATTACTTCATTAGCCATGAGGTCCTTATACCTAATTAGACCTCTATGAGAACTGTCCTTATTAGGAAAATTAATGGCTTCATGATTCACTCAGAGGAATGGCATTCATCATCTTCTCCTTAGTTAGAGAAGCTGATGATAGATGATGGTTGGAAGCCCTATACGTTCTCACTTCAATAAGGGAGGGGAATGGGCGACTAGTTCAATAACCCCATTCAACTGTTGAATAACTGTGTAATCTACAGCTTAAGGTATCTATTAGAAAATTTACTTAAGTGGAGTGGTCCCTTCAAAAGACGAAAATACCAAGAAACACACTAGAGAGAGAGAGAGAGAGAGAGAGAGAGAAGAAAATAATGGAAAATAAAAGCATCTAAATGGTCAGATTACAAACTAACTGGAAAACACACTTCTTCCAGGATTTTCAGGTCTTTGAAAGTGCAACTTCCAGCAGATAAGTAACGATTTTGGGAGGAATAACTTACATTATGTAACCAAAAAGACTTTTTAGTTTTGGACCCTAATCAACATCCCAATGAAGCTAAGGAAGTGGATAATTTCCCTACAGTGCCACAAGCAAAGCTAGCTTTAATCTAGCTATACAAAAATGGCACTGCCCAGTGGAACAGCATATCACATTTAGAAGCACAGTCACATTAAGCACCTTTGAGGGAGTTGCGAAATATAATTTGCAAACTAATCCAAGCCAAGTGGATTTATGAAACCCACTTAATCTTTAATATAGTGTCAGTTTCAACACTACAGAGTATTGCTATCAGTCAAGTGTGTTTTTTTCTGGTTCTGTGCCTACATAAGCTATAATGAGAATTCTCATCAAGTCCAGACAAAATGATCTTTATTGTATAGATATCACTGAAAAAATGAATGAGTTTGAATTATATGAATTCAGTTAAAATGCACATTTGAGTGCTTTGATTATACAGCACTGCGATATAATTGAACATCATCAGTACAGGGCCAAAGTTGAGTAGAGTAAATCCAATCTACGACGACGACCCGTGTATGGCGAAAACTTTGAAATCTATTAGTTGGACAACCAAGCCGAGTAACCAAATTCGCATAAATAATTTTTTTTAGATCTAAAAAAAATAGTGAGGGGAGCAATTTACCAGTAAATAAATCCGATTTAAAAATAATAACAAGTAACCCCATTCACAATAGCCCAACTAAAGGTAGGTTATTTAGTTCCTGTAGGTTTCATGAAACGAGACTGATGGGAAATTGGACAGTAAGTGAAGAAACAAATTTCAGATATTAAAATCTAACAACTTTCTCTTTTAAACAACTCCTTAAACCAAGGTCAGCGTACTATCCTTAATCTCTGTTCCTTTAGCTTTCAATAAAAGTAAAAGTTTCTATGGAGGACAATTACATAGAAAATACAGAAACAAAATCCAGCTATAAAAATCTATGAATAAACCAAGGTCCCCTTAATTGATGTGTACATAAAATCACAGCAAATAATGATCAAATCTAAAGTCATACTAAGTACGATGGAAATTATGTAATGTTATAGATGATAGTGTCCCTTGACTATCAAGAAAATTAGCTTTCTCCTTTTCTTTTGTTCTGATCTTTATAGAATAAAAAAATTAAGTACTTTTAGGAATCATTTATTGTATTCTAGATTTATTTGAAAAGGTGACAGGTCAACTGAAAGGTCAGCTTTTAACATTTGTTCTGTCAAGATCTCAGAAACTTTAATAAGAGGACGTCCTGGTTTCCAAAATTCATCATTCCGGGTCGAGGATACATTGCTTACGACATTCCCAGCCTTATCCTAGTTTCCCTTGGCGTGTGCTTCCCTGGAATCCTTTTGAGCTGGACTTTTTCTCAAAGTCAGAGATCAATGTAAAGACGAATATTTCTATTTCAGATGTTGATGAGTTTTGGTAAGTAAGTATCTTGGGAGAAGTGATTAATTACCATTAATATATATATATATATATATATATATATATATATATATATATATATATATATATATATATATATATATTTGGGTTGCAAGGTACAGGTAAACTGAAATATCTGAATTAAATGTCTTATTCTCGTATGTACATAGAACGTAACTGGTAGGTACCTACGATGATTACATTTAAATACGATTGTCATAAGTTAAATGGTCATATGTTAAATGGTAAGTTAACTTTCTCCAAAACAGGTAGAGTTGAAATTAACTTATAATATTATGGTAATGTAAGAGAAGATGGAGTTTAGTGGCAATTCTAAACGCATAGTTCACTAGATATTTAACTAATTCCATTACATATTACAGCAGATTATGTCTATTATATATATATATATATATATGTATATTTTATATATAATATATATATATATATAGTATGTATGTATATAAGTGATACCCCGGAACCAGTATATCAAGTTCCCGCCGAAATCAGAACAATCAAAAAGTGGCTGCGAAACCATAACAACAAATCCAGTGCTATTATTCATGAAAATATTTGTAGAAGCTGCCAAATTCTGAGAGAAAAAACTTTCTCACCTACTACCTGGAAGAGAGAACAACAACTATTTCTCCATCATAATCTTCCTCGCCTCCAACTCACACATCCCAGCAAATGAACACGCACACTTCAGTACAGAATCCGACTCATCTGCCAGTTTCAACATACTAAGGAAGAGAAGGAACATTTTTGCATACATATTACCATTGGTTGATGAATTGTTGGGTGATGTTTTCCTTGCATGTTTTCCAGTAAGTATTTTTTTTAAATATAGCTTCACTATTTTATTAATCGCTGCATATCAAGTAGTATGACAACTGCCGCGATGTAAAATAAAAGTTCCTGTTCCGGCCGGAACCGGAGCACACCCCCCCCCCCCCCCCCCGAAAAAAAAAAAAAAAAAAAAGAAAGGAAAAAAAAAAAAAAAAAAAAAAGTCTGTTCTTGACGGAAGTAACCGTCCGGAACCAAGTTCCGGTGCACCTCTAGCATATAAAAAATTGTGTGATTTATGTTTGCCTCACTGATTGAACATTGGATTTCCCAAAAAGAAGTAGGGTGCTAAGAGGAAGAGAAAAGAGAGCAGTCCTACCCTTACAGAGCACCTCCTACACCCTGCACTACCCAACTATGGCGTTTTTTATTAGCCCCTCTTGTAAAAACAAATGAATCATACACTAATTGAGTATGCTATTTTCAACCATTCTCTCTACAAGATCAAACCAACTCCACACATTTTATTCTTACCATCTTTCATAGTTTGTATCCTCTAACCTCACCCATCTTTCCGTTCTTGTTAAAAACGAAACTGGCAGAAATTTCATTTCAACACCTAACATTCATCTTGTTTACATACACATCAAATCCAAAGCTAACATACAATTCAAAAATCTGTACTCTGCTGGCAAACTTATCCAATTCCTAACTTCTGTAAAGACCTTTGGTATTTCTTGCTGCTTGACCTGCTTTCCAACTTGTATCTGTTTTATTATATAATGATTCACAATGATGAACCATAAGTAATATAAGTCCCAAATCCAATTTTCCATAACTGTAATCTTATTAATATTTATTGACCGACGCCCCCTTCTGCAAACTCTTTCAAAGTTTTTAACCACACACACGAACATTTTCTTTCATCAGCACTAAGCTAACCCTAAAAGTCTGCAAACTTCTCAGTTACCTTCATTTTTTTTTATATATATACCGCAACAAATGCCGAAGTCGTCAGACATTTGCAACTTCGAACTTTTTAACATAATCTTATATATACAGCATTTTACATGCTTGAACAACCTGAACTAAATAGAGGAAATAAAACTGGAGCGTACTGTGCAAGAATTACAGGCGAGTTCTATTTGGTGCACCTCACTGTGGACGAACCTATAGCTAAAGGTCTTTCCCTTAACCATACTGTTTCAAACGAAGTTGGCATCTGGCCAGTGCAACATTCCTCAACGTTTTTCTGTTAAACTGTCAAATACTGACCCATGTTAACAACCACACGTATTTCCTATGAAATTAAATGAAAATTGGATTAATTTTGACTCATTTAAAATTGCTTGAACAAGAGTTCATGCAAGTTAAACACTTAGATGTGACCCAGAATTCAGAGACGGCACACAATCTGTCCAATAAATGCGACGAAGCAAATTTGTTAACTACTGAGAGGGTCTCTCCCTAATGGCGAAAACTACATTCTGTTTATTAATCGCCCATGACGCTTAACTGGCGCCAATCCAAGGTTGCAATTATCATGAGTTTTTTCTTTTTAGTTCCATGGGACACAATGAAATAACTTTGAACTATATTAACTGTAATATGAGGTTGTAATCCACAGGGGAAAAGAAAAGCTGAAATTCCTTTTAGCTTAACAGTTTCGGCCTCCATTGGCCCTTATCGAGAGCTGTTTATTAACTAACGCACGAAGTTTAAACTGCACTCAAAGTGAAATATAAGAAACGCAAAAATAAAAATAAGCAGTTATATAAACATTGGTAATTGAAATACAAGAAAGCCAGTTACTGTAACAACCAATTTTAAATTATTTACTACCAGTTCAGAGGTTTCAAAACACAAAAATATCTGTTAAAACAATTCATCTAACAATTAAACTAATATTTGTAATATGCATAGAAGATTGAGATTGTCTTTTTATCTATCAACGTAGACTGACAGTAACACCCCAACAATTCTTCATTTCAACGACCAATTTCAACCATAAACTGTTTCCCGTACTTGGAGTCCTACAAATAAGTCTATTACCTGCCGCAGTAAAATGATCACCCAGCTTTATTGGAGTCGTGTCGGGCCAACAATTCCTAGAACAACCAGGCAGTTCAAATATGAGAACACATGCCAAGAGCAATGTCACTTCGGTCAAGTGTCCCTTGTGGCACTGGTGCCATCTGCCACACAATGCGAGATGGAAGGAGGGGAGGAGGAGGGAGCATGAGATGACAGTGCAGAAAGGAAAAGAAAAAGGAGGAGGTCATGCTGAGGAAGTAATTCTGAAAGAGAGTGAGAAAAAAAATTAAGGTACGAATGGAGGAAGTAGGTTACACAGACATACACAAACACATACACACATGTAATATAGTATATATATATATATATATATATATATATATATATATATTATATATGTATATATACACACACACACACACACACACATATATATATTATATATAT
This sequence comes from Macrobrachium nipponense, assembly GCF_015104395.2. NCBI lineage: Eukaryota > Metazoa > Arthropoda > Malacostraca > Decapoda > Palaemonidae > Macrobrachium > Macrobrachium nipponense. Next base: position 14,217,972 of record NC_061096.1, read on the forward strand.
ATATATTATAGTATATAGTATAGATATATAGATATAATATATATATATATGATATTATAGTATATATGTATATATATATATATATATATATAATATGATATATATATCATAAACATATATACATATATATATATATATATATAATAGTATAATAATATATATATATATATTTGTGTGTGTGTGTGTGTGTATAACTGAATCACGGAAGTTAGGAAGGTGATAAATCAATAAATAAAGGTATATGCCACGAGGGAAAATAAACAACGGAGTATCCGCGAGATCTTTTGACGTTCAAACGTCCTTTACTAAGCAGATGAACTGACTTACATGAGGAAATGACAATACACGAAAGGTCGTATAACTGACAGATATTGATTATAAAGAGATTAGTACCTAAAATCCGACACACCTGGAAAATGAGTAACCTTCCCAAACAAGCACAAACATGGGTACAATTAAAAGTTTAAGACAATCTCCTCAGACACAAGGACAAGACAATTAAAGGATTATTATAGGTGACAGCTATTCAGAACTTTGGTAAACAAAAACACATTCACAATACATATTAAACATACTTATACAACTAAGATATCTCTAAGGCAACTAATCTTTATTTAAGTCTGTAATTATATCTTTGAGGTCATTCTTGAACATATTACAACTACAAGGGTCTAAATGAAACAGGCCACGGCTAACATTGAAATTACAATGAGAAGTAAGTTGTATTAAAGCAGATACTAAAAGATTTCGTGATAAGACATCGTTTGACCTTGCAATTACTGAACTACCAATCCAATTTATTCGGTGGCTGATTTCACTTAAATGAATGAATATTGCATTAGATGTTTGCCCAGTTTTGACAGAATCTTTATGCTGGCTTAACCTTACTTCTAAGCCCTTGCTCGACTGTCCGAGATAAAATGAGGGACAATCCATACATGGAATTTTATATATTATGTTGTTTCTCTGGGGCCATTTTTTATTAACATTCCTTTTAGTGTGTTATTATAGGAAAAAACAAGGTTGACCTTAAAGGCTTTTAGCAATGATTTAATGGTTTCAAATCCATTAAAATAAGACAAACGGAGAAAGAAAATTCTAAGAACATTCTCAGTCTGCCTTATTTTAATGGATTTGAAACCATTAAATCATTTCTAAAAGCCTTTAAGGTCAACCTTGTTATTTTCCCTTAATAACACACTAAAAGGAATGTTAATAAAAAATGGCCCCAGAGAAAGCAACAACATAATATATAAAGTTCCATGTATGGATTGTCCCTCATTTTATCTCGGACAGTCGAGCAAGGGCTTAGAAGTAAGGTTAAGCCAGCATAAATATTCTGTCAAAACTTGCCAAACATCTAGTGCAATATTCATTCATTTAAGTAAAAACAACCACCGAATAAATTGGATTGGTAGTTCAGTAATTGCAAGGTCAAAAGATGTCTTATCACGAAATCTTTTAGAATCTGCTTTAATACAACTTACTTCTCATTGTAATTTCAATATTAGCCGTGGCCTATTTCATTTAGACCCTTGTATTTGTAACATGTTTAAGAATGACCTCAAAGATATAATTACAGACTTAAATAAAAATTAGTTGCCTTAGAGATATCTTAGATGTATATGTACGTTAAATATGTATTGTGAATATGTATTGTGAATATGTTTTTGCTTACCAAAGTTCTGAATAGGTGTCACCTTAATAATAATCCTTTAATTGTCTTGTCCTAGTGTCTGAGGAGATTGTCTGAAACTTTTAATTGTACCCATGTTTTTGCTTGTTTGGGAAGGTTACTCATCTTCCAGGTGTGTCGGATTCTAGGTACTAATCTCTTTATAATCCCTATTTATCAGTTATACGACCTTTCGTTTATGGTCATTTCCTCATGTAAGTCAGTTCATCTGCTTAGTAAAGGACGTTTGAACGTCGAAAGATCTCGCGGATACTCCGTTGTTTATTTTCCCTCGTGGCATATACCTTTATATATATATATATAATATATATATATATATATATATATATATATATATATATATATGTATATATATATAAGATATATTTATATATATTATTATACTTTATATATATTATGTACTTCATTTTCCTAAGTTTATTAATGTAATTTTGCTGACCACAAAGATTTTCACTCAGGAAGAAATGTTTAATTGAAATGTTTTTATCCCATGCAGAAGAAAGCAGATGTTCGTAATTTAGGATACGGGTAAAAATATAATTATTTCTAATTTTTCTGTCAGCACAGATGTATTTACTATTTCACAATATGATTCATGATAATATTAAGAAAAAAGAATGTTTAGTTCCACTTTTACAAAAGGAGCTTATACTGTTTTATTCAGTATAAAAAGGCATTGTAATAAAAAGATGGTCATGGGTACATTATAAAAGGAATGATCAAATTAGCTTTATGTTTGTTATGATTTTTCTTGTGATATGTGTACTGGGGTAAAAGGCCTACCTACGGGACATTTTACCTTGCATGAGTGGCAAGACGACCTTTTTTGAACTTTTTATTCAAAGTCAATTTCAATAAAGTTAAAGGTATGATAAGTTGGTGTGGCACACATCGAAGATTGACCATAAAGTAAGCTATCGATGAAACTCTTCATCAAGATCCTACTCCTTTAAGGAAGAATGCATTCTGGGGGCCATACTTTTTGTGGTAGGATCTTGATGAAGAGTTTCATCGATAGCTTACATTATGGTCAATCTTCGATGTGTGCCACACCAACTTATCATACCTTTAACTTCATGAAAATTGACTTTGAATATAAAATTAATAAAGGGGCGTCTTGCCCCTCATGCTAATTTGATCATTCCTTTTATAATGTACCCATGGACATTTTATTACAATGTCTTTTTGCACTAAAGAACGAATAAAAGATTATAAGCTCCTTCTTTTGTAAAAATGGAACTAAACATCCTTTTTTCTGATATACTATGAATTGTATTGTGAAATAGTTTAAAATACAAATGCGGTGTCAGAAAAATTGGAAATAATTATATTTTTTTCACATTAATAAAGACAATAAACATTTCCTAAATTACGAACATCAGTAATAACATGTGACCAGAAGCCTCTGCTTTGCATGGGACGAAAACACTGCAACTAAACATTTCTTCTTAAGTGAAAACCTTTCTGGTCAGCAATATTGCATAATGTACTCAGGAAAATTAGAAATCGAACTCACAATTATGAGATATATGTACCGTTCGGTTCCTGATGTACATTTTCCGTGTGCCCAGTTTTGGCAAGACATGCATTCAATTAATTTTTCCGATGGCCTGCTGGTGACAAATGGCTTAGCACATACCAAGCCACGCCATTTTCATCATCAGATGAAGCTGGATACCTTGTAGCCTTCTTTGTAAAGAATGATGACTTCGACGATTTTTATTTCAAGAAACTGCACCTTGTGTGGTGATGACACGATTATATTCACTTTCTCTGCTTCGTTTTGTCCATCGCTTTAGCTTAAGTTTTGGTTGACTACAAGACTTAAGAGAACTTCCTTTGCTTCAGTTCCTTTTGATGCTCTAGGTTGCGGACTCCATGGTGGCTCAGAGGTCTTTTCATAACCTGTTGTGGCGATCAATTTTGCATTAAGTACATTTACTGTCTCGTATGTGTTCCTGTCTGTTGGCCTCTTTGTAGACTCAAGCTTTAGGGATTCTTCTGCAGTCAAATTTGCAGCTACAAAATTATCAGTAAATATGTTGCCATTGAAGGACCATAAACCAGCTGCTCTAAACCCATTTACAGCTTATCCATGGTATCTGTTTAGATTCTTTTAACAGTATTTGTTATCATCCAGTTGTCTGCGGTCCTGTAGTAGGCTGCCTTATGAATGCTGTGAGGTGGAAGGGTTATCATGATGATGCCATTTTCTCTTGCATAAGCATGAGCTTATATGGTCTTGTGGCTGTGATGACCATCTAAGATTGAAATAAGGTTGTTTTGTTGAATAGGTTCGGCATACAACCCAAGTGACATAGTCATTTCCAAAAGTAGTGAACATCCATCCGTCCAACCATTTGGGGTGATGGAGCAATGCATCCAAGGAAGTCTGCCACTCTAAATAATTTCAGAAAACCTTTCCCTTGCAAAAATAAAGATCGGAGGAACGCATTTACATCAGTATTCATTTAGTACACACTGCTATGTCACATTTTTGGCTGTCATGGAAAATTCATATAGATTTTTGCCAATGTGGTTTTTTGAGTACTAGGAGCATGAAAAATGTGTTTGGCATTTTTTCTGAGGTCATCTTGACATTTTTTTAGCCTGTCAAAGAAGATCGGGTGGTATGGCTAAAAACGGACATTTTTTGCCGCAAATTGCACAAGTGCACAAGTTTCGAAATGTTTGATTGTCTATGGGGGTGTGGCGTGTGCTATACTCTATATTTGTACACATCAATGCAATGAGTAGGCTAAAGCAGTACTTTATTATTATTTTATCATAAGTAAAATTCTGTGAGAAGAAATGATTGTAAAATACGTTCATATAATACTTTTACTTGCCATTTAGAATTTTTTTTGGTATTTTTTATGAAATGACAGTATAACAGTTACCCTCTGATACAAGAATGATACACTTTGATTGTTTAAATAAAAGAACAGTAATATGTTATGTAGGGCATTTGGTAGGAAAATCGCCCTCTACATTGACTCTTTGTGCATTTACACCGAACCAACTGTAAGATGGAATCTGGAGCCAGAGGTATTCTGCTTAAATTGGTGGTGGACAGGTTGGTTGTGGAATTAAAGCTTGCCTCCAGATTAAGCACTGGTAATGTGCGGATCGAATGTGCTCATGCAATGATCCTTGTGTTGGGGGCACCCTCTTGATTCCTTGTTTGGTGCTGAGTCCATGAAAATGAAATCATCTGAGTGCCGAAGCTTGACTAATACCTGCATGCTTTGGAACAAGTAACTTACAGATGAATGCTTCATAATGACAATGACCCAGCACTTCACAGTATGGATCACTCTCCTGTCCCAGACGATCATGGCACCAACAATGTCATCACCACAGTCTATAAACGACTTCCGCCATAAAGTTTTGCTCTTGCCAAATATCCTTCCAGATGTGTTACACCCGCTTATGGCATGAAATCCCACCAAGGCTTAAGCACATTCCTCACCAAGTGCACTTTGGATAGGCAACAAAGGCAGTAAACACCGATTGGTTCCAGTGCCCGTTATCATAGGTGTATCCTTGCCTAAGACTGCCAAATTGTGTATGACAAGTGCCAGCACATCTGTGTCCTGGGAGTAGATTTGATCAGCAAGTCCAAGTTTGCGTGCTTCACTGGCGTAGTATATCAGTAACGTATCCTCCTTGTCATGCTGCAGATGTGTTTGACTGGACACCTTGACAAGCAATAGTGGTTGTTGTCTACTGTGAAGTTGACAACAATTGGTTGGGCCAAGAATATTGTCAGAAGCTCCTTTGTCTTGGTACTGTACTACTGAGGAGCTTTTTGAGATCTTTAATATGCATGTTTCTGTTGACTTTGTATTCTGTTCCCCTAGAAAGCTTGGCTCCACTGCGACGCTGTCTTGTTATCTCTTTCAATGACTGGCAGTATTGGTCAAACACCAAGTAGCACATCAAGTAAGGGCGACTTTTGGAGTTGATGGCATTGATGAAATGCTCAGCCAGGTCTCCATGTGATGATATTTTGTCCTTAAAAACGACCATTTCATGAACTACTGCCATGACATCGATCATAATAGACAGTGAGTCAGCATGGCCATTTTCAGCTGATCCATGGTTCTCCAGATGGTGAATAAGCTGTGATTTGTCGTTGCATGGATGGAACAAGCCATCTGGTTTTATCAATGTGATTGACTGGGGAAAGCTCGTATGTGCTGACAACTTCCTTCAAGTCAATATCTCTGGATGATCGGGTCAGGATCAGAAGTCTTGACATCAAAAAGCTTGAAGCTTTCAAAGTAACTTCCTCTCCTCCAATCTTTGTGCAAATGGAATTGTTGTTGTTGTTCCAGCCCAGATGTTTCACTTTGGTCATCTTTCCCCAAAGGTTCTGATCACTGCAAATTCGTTCGTCCACAAACTTCTGATAAGCAGATGAACCACGTTCCACTGTGCCAAGACTATTTTCCTGCACATCTTCCTTGATGATGTTTTTAGTGGGGTGTAGAAGCTTATGTCCTGTGCCATAACTTTTTCTCCTACCTTAAAAGGATTTGATTTGTACAGAACTTCCTTCAGGCAGTGTAACTTGTTTCTCCTGCTGCTGAAGTTTTGTCTGTGACAGATCATGGTGCCAAGTTGTAACATCAGATGCTGCACCATGCATTTCTTCAATTTCCTTGGACGAACATGAAAGCTCAGTTGTATTTAGGCAATACTTGAGCAAGGTTTCTGGACTGGTGGTGATCCCGTCGATTCCTCCATCTGCTTTGTGTGTTTCCTTAGCATGCTCTTGGACCTGGTCAACTCCGATTGCTGTGAAATTCACTTCACTCTTTTGAACCACAAAGCCACCATTCACAAACTCTTCCCACGTGTCAGGGTGAGTAACCTTTAGGCTGTACATATGGGCAATATACTCAGGAATCTGCATCGCACAGTCCATTCTATTGTATGCGAAAAACCAAGCACACATATTTTCCAGTAATGACAACTGGCCTTCCACATGCCTTGCTGTGTTCTACTTTGGGATAGCAAGAGATTCTCAACTTGCAGCCTATACATCCAGACCCACCTAAACATTGGGTACTTCTGGCATTTTGAGTCAAATTCACTCATCAGTTTTGTTAGCTTGAGATCATGAATCTTTTGCTGTAATGCATGTTGACATTTGCCAATATCACTGTGCATCTTGCATGCATCTGAGAGGATCAGAGCTGCATCTTTCATTGCAGGGTAGAGTTCCGGATGTTCCTTGAAGAATGCCTCAAAGTTCAGATCTGAAAATGGTAGCTTGAGCTCATGAATCTTTTGCAGTAAGGCATGTTGACATTTGCCAATATCACTGTGCGTATTCCATGCATTTGAGAAGACCACAGATGCATCTTTCATTGCGGGGTAGATTTCCGGATGTTCCTTGAAGAATGCCTCAAAGTACAGATCTGAAAATACCTGCGAGGTAATTTGGTGACATCTAACTGCTCGAATGAAGTGGTTCCAGCTCGGAATTCTAAAGACAACAACTGTGCCATATACAAGCCCCTTTCAACCCACACCTTATCAAGGCCACTTCCTTCGACTGTTTTCCCAAGACAATGCAAGGCACATAATTCAATGTGGAATTGACCCGGAGAAAGGATCCACTTGTCAGTTATAGGTCTCTGGCTGTTGGTAAGCCAGCTTAAAGACACGTTTGTAGAGATCCATATCAAGCCATTCACACACAAGTTGTGGACGATTGTCACCTACTACCATCTGGTTGAGTTTGTTAAGTTCAACCAACGCTGTAACCAAGGTGTCCGTAATCTTGGATTTAGAAGTCTTGATATGTCCTGTCATTCAAAATGTTGAATGCCGTGACTTTATTTCATGATACAAACATCTTAGTCAATATTTGTGTAAATAATTAAACAAAATATAATGTATAAAGGGCTCAGAATTTGCACAGATGGGCAAAATATCAATTTTTTATGTCGAAAATTCAAGATGGTCGCCATTTTTCCAAGATGGCATCCAAAAAAATGCCAAACACGATTTCTGTAGATAATGGTTCATAATCATTAAAATAAACCACATTGGCAAAAATCTATATGAAATATCCACGAAATTTCGTAACGCCCTGCACTAATTGCACATTGTTTTTCCTATTTGGCCGTAAGTCATTTTCCCCAGTTTTATCCAGATTCTATATTTGTCGTGGGATTAAATTTGTTAACAAAACCTTCACGATAGTTTGAAGAATGAGTCAACCTGAGGCGTCTTAATGAACTACATAATGCCTGCGGCAGATTTAAACTTTCCTCCTATATGTAAGTGGCATATTGATTATGAATCCAAAAAGCCATAGTAAATTTCACTGAAGAAGTAATAAATTATTTAAATCAAATTCAACAGAGGTGGGCAAACAGTCCATCGCGGCCATTTGTTTGGTCGATTGCCGTTCCCCCACAATCCTATATAAACAAAACACAAGCATGCACACACACACACACACACACACACACACACACACACACACACACACACATATATATATATATATATATAATATATATATATATATATATATATATATATATATAAGTGAGGCAACAGTACTCATGTTTTATCGTAATATGGCATTATTTGAAACTTGTTTTCCCCCGTAATAATATGTGATTATGAGTCCAAAATTCTGGCCACCCTTGACATACAATGTTGCCTATAGGCAATGTAACATTGTATATCAGGTCTACAACATAAGTTGTCCTTTCTATTACACAAGACTTATACAAAGTTTAAAGTGTCTTGGACCCCGTTCTTCAGGAAAGAGGATCTGACCATCTTGAAAAAACTACGCAAACGGGATAATTTGGTTATTTGCAAACCAGATAAAGGTAAAGGTGTTGTGCTACTTAATAAACAAGATTATATTGATAAGTTGAAAAACATTCTTGCAGACAACACCAAATTTCATTCACATGGAGAACCAAAAAAAAGGAAAACAAAATTAACAGGTTTTTGAGAAAATTAAAGAATGAGGGTATTTTAGATGAAACTACGTATCAGAAATTATTTGTGACCGGTTCTTCCTTTAGTATTCTATATGTTCTCCCTATGAGGAGTTCCTGTCAGACCTATTATGGCAGCCTATAACAGCCCTTCTTATACTATATCAAAATACCTTGTTTCATTACTCAATGATTTCGCTTACAACCAATTTTCGCTTAAAAATAGTTACGAGTTCCAGAAACAAATAGTTTTACAAGATGGTGATCTACACATGACAAACTTCGAAGTAGAATCTCTTTTTAAACGTGCCTCTGAATGAAGCCATTAGTATTATTTTAGACAGGATTTTTTTATGACGATCAGATAATTTTTCATGGTTTTAACAGACAACTTTTTAAGACGTTTCTTGAGCTTGCTGTGAAAGACTCTATGTTTGTTTTTAATGGTCAACTCTTTTCGCAGGTCGATCGGGATGTGTGTAAACCTGTCTATTATAGACATGTTGATGATACATTAGCGCTATTAAAAAAAGCTTGGCATAGAGAGATGTTTCTGGACCATATCAATAGTCAACATGAAAATATAAAATTTACCATGGAAAAGGAAAACAACAACTCTATACCCTTTTTGGATATCAATGTAAGCAGAGACAATGGTGAAGTTACTGCCTCTGTGTATAAGAAAAAATCATACACTGGGCTTACTAACAATTTCTACAGTTCGTGCTTCAAGAACTTTAAACTGAATTCCATTTAAACTTTGGTTTATAGGGCTTCTCGTTATCCTTCGAGCTGGTCTCTCTTTCACAATGAGATACTATTTTTAATCAAATTTTTCTTACAGAACTCCTATCCTGAAAAAATGGTTTATAAAGTCATTAACAGACTGCTGTCACAACAGTTCTCCAACCCGACGCCCTCTTATAATGACTTACAGGAAAACATATATGCCATAATCCCATTTATCTCTGACAAGTTTTCTGCCCAACTTAAACAAATAATCTAAAATAAATTTGGCTGCCTTAAAATGCATTGAATTCCAGTCAATCCACTCAAGGTTGGCGTATTCTTCGGCTATAAGTACAAACTGCAGACCTTCTTGAGATCCAACATAATTTATAAATTCAAGTGCCCGGAATGTTCCGGTATTTATGTTGGATCTGGCCGCAGGTAACAGCAGATGAGATATTGTAGCCATGTGGGAGACATTTTTAGTACGGTTCAGAAATTAAGTAAATCAAAATTTTCTAACATAAAGAATCATGCCTCTGTATGCAAAACTGAAATAAATAAAAAACATTTCTCTATCATTGGTGGAACAAGCCATAGCAATTACCTAACTACCCTTGAGTCCTTATACATTGAACAGCTTGTTCCGTCTGAATTCTAACGTTTCCGCTTCTGAAGTCGTAGGTTGGTGTCAGGTTTTGGTCATTTGTTCTTCTCCTTCTCCTTTGGATGGTTTGGTGAGAACTGGTTCCTTTTTACTATATACTTTTTAATTTGCATTAATTTTAATTTTTATAAAAAAATTTCTCTCAACTATAATTTTTTTCAATATTTTTTTTTGTAAACTTTAACGTAGTGTATGTTATTCTTGCAGATTGAGGATGCACATAGATAATGTGCGAAATGTCTCTTATGAATAAGTATGGCCTTTTTTATGTGTTTGTTGGACCTTGTGGAATGCTGTTCAATATCTTCGCCTGAAATCACACACACACACACGCATACATACATACATATATATATATATATATATATATATATATATATATATATATATAACATATATATAATATATATATATATATATATATATATATATATACATATATATAATAATAATAATATATATAATATAAATGAATATATATATATATATTATATATATATATATATATATATATATATATATATAACGAGTACCCTTTTTATTCAATATAGGATGAATCTAGATAAAAGAAAACACTTTCACAGCCACGTTCATCCTTTAGCGGGCCCTCGCCTCCGCCTTGCATGACATGTCATGCTTCCTAAATATTATTTTTCCCTCCCTTCCGGCAACTCTTCTACACCAGAACTTCTCCATCTCGCTCTTTTCATTCCCCCACCACTTCAGCATTGTACAGCCTTTTCCCTCCCTTCCTTTTGTCTCTACTTCTCTTCACATAACTACGCCAACTCTTAAAAACCCAACCCTGATATGACGCTCTTTACCGGTCGGTTGCATCTCTCTTTCTTGTCACTCTTTCGATCTTTATTTCTTTTAGTATTTTCTATAAAAACAATCACTTAACATTCCACCTTGAAACTTCCATTTGTATTAAAACATGTTTTCCAAAAAGCGCTGTGTGGCCTGACAATTACTTCATACCTCCTAACTTTTATTTCCATAGGGAATCTTGTTTTTTTCAAATATGCTCCGTCTCTTGTTTGACCTGTTTTGGAAATCTCCTTAACTTTCATCCCATTGCAGTCATTGACAAATACTTCTGAACACAAAAATTCTTTTAGAATTATTCGCCAACATTACTAACAGTTTTCCGTCTGCCTATACGGCTTCCATTATTTTCCTTATTCTAATCTTGCTGCTGGCAAACGCTCTCATATTCTCTTACAAATTATTTCAAACATGTTCACCATTATTTACAACTTCCCTTCATAATAACCAGATACCAACCGCTCAACAAACCATTCACAATTAATCTTTTAATTCCACAACTTCGCACCTGAACTCTCTTCATGACTATATCCAAAAAAATTATAGAAAAAAAAAATAGAATAAAAAACTCAGTCATTCTAATACTACTTTTTTAACCACTTCATTTTTTATCATTTCAGCTTCGTGTTAAATAAATCACATTCTTCAACGACTAGGTCCACAACGCATATTTAACAATATCATTATGATAATCTTTCTCTAGGTACATGAACACTGTTTATTCCCAACTTTCATAAAACTGTTTCATAAACACTAGATCCATAAACTCTATTACTTGCCTAAGCTTACTTTTATTCCTCTACTAAGCCTCGTTACTAACTCCCACCATCTGAACCTTTTTAATCAACATTATGTAATAAAGTAATATTATACCGCTATTGTTCCTCATTAACTTTTCCCTTACACAAAGGGGCAAACTTTCCCTCATTCAACACTGGAAATATTCCCTAAATTAGCTGTACAATACCTGCAATGGTCTGCTTGCAAAGTGGATTTTACCTATCGGCAACATGACTTGATTCATATTCAGGAGGCGTTTTATTCAAAATCCCAAACTCTTATTCTCACCTCAAAAGAACTCTCTATCTTATTCAGAAATATGTTCCATGAAATTTTTCATTTCTATAAAAATAATATCATTATTGGCTTTTGAACTATATCAGTTATCCATAAGATTACGTCGTTTTCATATGATGAGAACAGCAAGTAATACCTTCTAAAGCTACCGCCCCTAACGGGAAAGGTTGCGTATGGTTGAGGATATTTACTGAGAACCTAATTGCTCTCTCTCTCTTTCTCTCATTAAATATATGTATATATATATATATATATATATATATATATATATATATTAGATATAAATATAATAACACATATATATCAGCAATAGAAGAGTTCCGTGGAAATCGGAGATGAATGATAAATATTAAAAGAAGGGCATCTTTATTAATGGCGACTAATTTCGGCGATTTATGCCCAATGACGGATGAATGTAAATCTCCGAAATTAGTCCTGGTTTTAATACATACATACATATATGTATATATATATAGTGTGTGTGTGTACGGATTTGTGTTCTTCTACACATATCTATAATCATTAAACAATCCTAATAAGATAAAACCCAACACTATTTAAGAGGTAAAACACATGTGCAATCCTGTAAAATACCATAAATAGAGCCAAACAATAGGTTATCAAAAAAATGGAAAACCTAATTATATTTTCCACATAAATATTTAAGTCCCTTTGGAGGGAAACATGGCGTCATGCGTGAACATGAATATTGAAAGCGTCAATACCACAGGTTTATCGTTTGCGAAAACACCCGCTTTTCACTGAAACGTTCAGATATTTATGAAACAATCTGCATGAATGGCGACACAAGCACTTGCACTGATGGACTCTCCCAGAGCTGTGACTTCGACCATAAAGATATAATAATGGATCAGTCGCTTTCCAAACTATATAAACAGTTACAGGGCAAACCCACGCGCCCACCTCTCCTGTTTACTCGAAACGTAAATGGTTGGAGTAGTGTTGACATCGAAATACAAACCGTTCGTCGAAAGTGAGATCTCTGCTCCCGGGAGTCTGTGTTTACTCGGCTTTGAGCTCCTACAACATCATCAATGGAAAATAAATTAATTAAATAATCTGGTTTAACTGCAAAGCATGAGCGGTATTAATTAGAAATTCGAATTCTTCGTAGAATTCATTCCATTTTCAGCCTCAAGAATTGATTAAAAAAAAAAAAATTAACGCCCAACAGACATTAGGGAGACTACAGGAAACAGGAGTACACGTTAGTTGCAAAACGTTGAGGGCTAAATCTACGAATTCTTGAATAAATAAAAGAATAATATTCTAGGAGTCTAGCAATTCTGAGGCAGGTATAGTACCTTCACCGAGTTTGGAAGAATATTGACACAAAGGATTTCGGTCATATTCGCTTCAGGACCTAATAAACTGGAATTTCACTTATTTTCGTTAGAGAATACACAACTGACAATAAAGTTTCTTCATATTACAACACATCTGTCTCATTATGATACAGAATCTACTCTCTCTCTCTCTCTCTCTCTCTCTCTCTCTCTCTCTCTCTCTCTCTCTCTCTCTCTCTCTGATACTAACACAAAAAACTGGATTCAACTTCACGCTCTTCGGATGGAATACATAATGAATGAAAAAACAGCAAATTACAAGAGGTATCAAAATATATAAAAGGCAACACAATATGATTCACACCTGATGCGTAATTTGGAAGTCAATAATAACGACCACTGTAATGTGATAATTGAAGCTGTAATGATAAAGGTCTGTCTTCCGTTATTTCAATTTTCGTTAACGTGGCTGGTAGTCACATGAACGCTGTTTCGTAATTACGACAATAATCGTTACACGATCTTTCATATACTCCAAACAACAGGTAAACTAGCAACGTAATCATCCAAACAAACAAATTTCACCAAGAAAAAAAAACGAAAAAAGATAAAAACATGCCTGCTACCTTTATGAAAGAAATCCAGAAGGAAATTTATATTATTTTACAAAATTCTGCTAGATCTTACGACAACACTATATTGAACGTTGAACAAAGGATTATAAATATCACGTCATAAGAGTCAGAAGAAATGTCGATTTGGAACTTGTTTTGACATATAAAATACTAGAATCACAATTTCTGTACCCTTTACTTTCCTCACTGTGATAGACGATTTGCGACTTCGAAATAAATTATATGGGTCACATCGCTATTTGTCTTTATTATGACAAGGAATTTACGATCTGATGACAAACGGACAAATTGTCGTTCGTCTGGGTAATTTGGTTTTCAAAACAAATTCGTGAATAATCTAACAAAATAAGAAAAAACGGACAATTAAAGAGCAGGTACATCTTCTGAATTAATAGTAATAATAATAAATGTGGAAATCTCCATTTTTATCAGCCAAATTTCGATAACAGGATAAGTATTCATCTCTGACTAAAATGTCTTCTTGTTTTTTTTTTTTTTTTTATGATGTTTTTACGTTGCATGGAACAAGTGGTTATTCAGCAACGGGATCAACGGCTTTACGTGACTTCCGAATCACGTCGAGAGTGAACTCCTATCACCGGAATTCTTTAATGTTAAGCTGCACTTGACCAACCTCAAACGGAGTACTTTCAATAGTACTAAATCAACTGCGTTTCAGTGCAAATCCTCAAGGCACCAGACACACATTATGTTCCACTCGACTAGATCCTTTCCAGAGTATATCGGACATCTTTACTAAATATATATCTTGCTGTACATCTAGCTAACACATCACCAAAAATGGACAGCCCCTGGGTTTAGGGGGCAGAAGTAGTTTGAACGTTCATACCTAGTAAACTAGATCAACAAGTATAGGGAGCCTTGATATATATAGTATGTCAGAAGTACTGGACATGTGTCCTTTTATTGTACTTGAAAAAGGTAATAATTTTTCTTTCTTTCATTTTCTGTTAACAGTTGATTTTCAATTCAGGTCTTTGGCAGGCAATAGTCAGCAGAAATATTTCTTTTTGTCTTGGCAGTTGCTATTCTCATAGGAACTAAATATGACATTTAATCCATTTTTCGTATTTTTTCTTTCAATTTCTATAGAATTCATAATTTTGTCAATGTCAGTAAGCAAAAATGCCAACAACTTGCTTTATCTACGTATACAATACCACAAAAGGATTTTTCCATTCGTTTTATTTAAGGGTCTGCCAAACTTCTTGTTACCAGACACATACGAAAAAATAGTTACCTAAACAGGGTTAACCCAAATCTACAGAGAGCTGGAAAAATGTCCAATAGGCATCATAGATATATTTTCAGAACGGACAGCATTGGGTATGTTACTTGACTGGTTTAAGAAAGGATTTGAAGTTGCCTTTCCAACCACTATAGTCGATTCATTTAAGCTAGATTCTTGCGCCTACGAGACGTTTGTTTGGCGGCCTCTGATTGGCTGGTACCGGGAGGTAGGCCGCTCGCTCAGTCTCATCATTTTCTACTGTGGCTTAGAAAACTAGCAATATTATGTTTATATTTCTTCAATCAACTCACGCTTTGCTCAAGATAGGAAAATTTTGGTCATACCATAGGATTCGGTATTAATTGTACAACTAAGTCATCTTTTCCTGAAACCAGTAAGATAAAACACAAAGGAATTACAACAAGTAAAAGTGAAAAGAGAAGCATTTAATTCTTTATACCTGTTTTTATTTATCATCGGATTTTGCATCATTAACGCGATTAAGATAAAATAAAACTTGTGTTTTCATACAACAAATTCACCCTGAATACGCTGGTGCTTTCAGATTTTGGATGCGTGTAAAATGTGAGGAGAAAGTGGAGAATATGTCTTATTATGTTGCACCAGTAAATGATTCAAGTTTGACGGTATTGCTGAGAGAATGAGATCTGCAAGGCGTCGTCGTTGCGTTTGTCATCTCAGCGAGAGATTTGAGTTGCCAATTAGCGATATAAAAGGTTGCAGTTTCGACAATATTTACCATGTTATATTATTACATTTTCTGAAAATAAATACACAGAATTTCCATTATAACTGTCGAACATTTTAAATCCAATATCATATAGTATGTCTGGGCATATCTGATAAGGAAAAAAATAATAATAATCAGATGGATGCATATGGTATCGTTAGCTCAGACCTATGCGGGCCGCGGGGAATTCAATCCAGCAAAGAAGTTGAACTCTGTGGAAAGACGATTTCACACTCTTCCACTCAGCCTAAACTTTAATCAGGTTGTTTCAAGACATTGTTTCTAATTTTATTTTAAGAATATATTTTCAAATGAAAGAGACATCAGAGACTTATTTGAGTGATATGAAATAATAATCTCAGTGAAATAATAAACAACAAATAATTAAGAAAGATTGACTTCCTATCAGGCTGAGTCAAGTACGGCTGCAAATTAATAAGACATATTCTTCATTTTCTCTTCACATATTACACGCATCCAAAATCTGAAAGCACCAGTGTATTCAGGGTGATTTTATTGTAGGAAAATACAAGTTTTAATTCATCTTGATCGTATGACTTATTAAAAATCCGAAGATAAATAAAAACAGGTGTAAAGATTGAAATTTTTCCTCTTCACTTTTACTCGTTGTAATTCCTTTGTGTTTCAGGAAAAGATTATTTAGTTGTACAATTAATACCGAATCCTGTGGTATGACCAAAACTTTATTATCTTTTGGAAAACGTGAGATAAATGAAGAAATATAAACATACTGCATGTTTTCTAAGTCACAGACGAAAATATGACACAATGAGCAAGCGGCCTACCTCCCGGTACCAGCCAATCAGAGGCCGCCAAACAAACGTCTCATAGGCGCAAGAATCTACCTTAAATGAATCGACTATAGTGATGCTTTTTGATATGAGGGCACATTTGGCTCCTTAAGTCATGGTTGCAATTCAAGATGTGAAGTTACCATTTGGCTGCGTGTGAATGAACACCTTATCCAACAAAGGAAACAATGAAATGAAATCCCAAACTTCCTCGTTTCAAATATCCAGGGTAAATACGGGGATTAAATTTAAGGTGTTAATCATAAGGAGACAACTGATTGAATGATACAAGCATCTATACTTGAGCTAGAGTAACGGTAAATGAATCGTTTTACACTCACCACGTTGGGGGTTGTTAACGATGCACGAAACAAATTGCTCAGGAAAGGTACTGAACTGGTTCAAAGGAATGGTGTAGTCATAAGTGAAAAAGAAAGCAACAAACACCAGGGCATCTTGTGCCCACATCTGATTTCTCACCTGAAACTTTCTTGCATAACCGCCTACCACAACCAGTCAGTACAGTATCATCAAATCTTCTCTTGATATGATGGTGAAGGAAGAGATACAAAAATAAAAAAACCATATGCTTCTCTCACTTTGTGGATATATATATATATATATATATATATGTATGTATGTATGTATATATATATATATATATATATATATATATATATATATATGTATGTATATATATATATATATATATATATATATATATATATATATATATATATATATATATATAGCCTTAAGGAACTTGAGGAAGAAATCTCATGAATTTACATTGTTTATTGCAAATGTTTCAAGGCCTAGCCTCATTATCAAAGCTGTATATGTGTATGTATATATATATATATATATATATATATATATATATATAGAGAGAGACGAGAGAGAGAGAGAGAGAGTAGACAACTGAAAAAGCAAACTGGAGTCCGAATATATTAGAGATAACGCTAATTCACGCAGCCATTTTTCAGGATGATATTCAGAGAAGACAACCTTTTTGGCAAATCAAGACTAACTGATCACCATAACATGGTCAATTGTAGGACTCAAATATGTCTAAATATGTCCTTATCTTCATCTAAGATATTCATCCTCTCCTCCTCTTGCCTTTGGAGGGTGTCCCAACCGGCGTCTATCCTCATTTGCTCAAGAGGCGTGTCATATCTGTATTGATGAGCTCATCAGCAGACGAAGCTCCGACGGTAGATTGCTCTCCAAAAATCCCTAATGATGTCAACAACAGTTGATGTAGTGGAAATCATCGCACTTGGGTCTTTCACCTTTTGTCTTCTTATCTTGTGATGACGTGCTATCTGTAACACATTCGTTGTCAATATCGAAATCGACTAAAATAAATGACTGGATGTTTTCAATAGGACAAAAGATGATTAATGATAGGACAAATAAATGCATAATTAATGAACATCATTTTATACGTCAAGGATAAAAAAATGTTTGCTTAAAAGTCCTTCATCTCTCGCGTGTGTGTGTTTATGTGTGCATATATATATATATATATATATATATAATATATATATATATATTATATATACACACACACATATATATATATATATATATTTATATATATATATATATATATATATATATATATACAAATCTTAAATATACATATGCATATAGCAATCAATATTCTTAAAACCGTTTATGATGCAGAATGAGACCTGCAAAGGCTTCCAAATTATTAGAATATATTCATTAGAATGAAATACCGCGCGCGCTTACAACGACTAATTGATTTAATATTATGGACTTGCGTTATATTAACAACGTGATCAGTCGTACAGAAACTAAAATAATGATGTTTGCATCATAATGAACAAATCTGAAAATAATTTTGTACTGAATGATGTGTTTTATGGTCATGGAAAGGCTCCTGCAATCTATGAAATGTGACAAGGAAAACACGAGTAATGATGAGGGAAATGGCAATGAAAACAGTATTGTCAAATAATGAACCAACCAAAAATAGAATTTGGTAAATAAGGACTGCTGACTATGCAACGAAAAAGAGTTAACCTTCAGAATAATATATGAAATCTGTCACAATAAATGTTGTACTAATAATAGTATCCACAACATAAATCTTCATTATTCGTAGTTTGTCTGAAATACTTTCTTTAAAGTTTTGGATCTTTTGTAAATCGTCGCATCTCTATTATAACTGCTTGTATACCGATCTCCAGTTAGTGCATGTGCGTGTGTAAACTGAATCATGAATTTGGAACGTGATGAATACATATAAATAAAGGCCAAAGCCACGCTCTCCTTCGTTTTCACTTTCTTTCGTGGCCTTTGTCATTATATATATATATATTTTATATATACACATACATATATAGATATCTTTGTGTTTATATGCATGTGTATACAATATGTACACACACACACACACACACTTATGTATATACGTATATATATATATATATATATATATATATATATATATATATATATATATACCTATGTGTATTGTATGTGTGTGGTTTAAGGATACGTAAGCGATGGAGGAATTAAAATTCCTTAAGTGGAGTGGAAATCGAAAGCATAACATGAACATTTATATTTTCACAATGAACGTGAACCTGTAGGTGTTTATTCTTTCTAGAGAAAAATCCTTTCCACTGTATCCAACTTAATGGTCTGACTATACACGTTCAATCAATCCCTGTTATTATCCAGAGCTTGAGCTTACTGTCCTTTATGATGCTCCAAGGAGGTGGCCCTTCAGATCTGGAAATGGCGCCAAGATTGAAAAATAAGCGATGCAACATCTCTTCAAATCCCCACCGTGCAAAGCAGCCCCGACTATTCATGAAGTGTTGGCAGCAGAACGGCCGCCCTGCAACAAGAGGTTCTTCGACATCATACCTCTCAAGGTCTTTTCCAATTGACAAGTGTTGAAAGGGTTGCAGTCGATGTGAATCATTCCTTCATCATAGTAAATGATGCACTAGATTGTATCGAAAGGGCGTACACATTTTCAAAAAAAAAATATCCGTGAATTGTGGATTGCACCGAACATCAATTAAGGCCTTCAAATCAATAATCTGCAGTAATGAATTTCTTCTTAGTTGCATCTAAATTGCCCGAGACAGTCTCCGACCTGGGTAGGGTCTCCTTCAAGCGATGTCATGGTACTGTGGGCATCAGCTTTCCATTTATTAAATGTGGAATACGTATACTGTTGTCACATGTTCATTATGCGAGAAAAAAATGTTTCTTTTACATACGACCCAAAAACTCTAATTTCTCGGATTGTCGCTTCAGGGTAGACGAGATCTGTTAGAGCCGCTTGATGATTATATATATGTATGCATGTATATATACATAATATATATATATATATATATATATATATATATATATATATATATATATATATATATCACTACATACTACATATATATATATAATATATATATATATATATATTATATATATATATATTATATATATACTTTATATTATATATAATAAAATACATACATACATACTACATATTATATATATATGGTAATATATATATATATATATATATATTATATATAATAAATATTATATATATATATTATATATATTATTATATATATCATACATATTATATATATATCATATATATATATATATATATATATATACACACACAACACACACACACACACCACCACACACTATTATATATATATTTTATATATATTTTATACGTATATTGTATGTGTGCATATATACATATACATATATATATATGTATATATTATATATATATATATATATATATATTTATACATACATACAAATACATATATATATATATGTATATATATACGTGTGTGTACGTATGTATGTATTTATTATGTATGAGCATATGTAAATGAAAAGGAATCTTCATATCTTTGTTTCAGGATAAGAAAAGGTGCAGAATGTAGATATTTTTAGCAAGAAAATTAAAACTGGCAAAGCTATTTGAACTCGTGTTGTCTTATGGATAATCAAATACTTGTATTTTGACGTAAATGTTGACATAAATGTTATAACTATCATTATCACTACAATTCATTCCACCAAGAACATATTTCTTCCTAATGTTATAATGATAATGCTTTGGTGGTGTGGATGCACATATGCCTTCCTGAGTCTGCAACAGCACTCATAACTCATATCGAGAAATTAGGAAATGGTGGTCTCTGTACATTGCCTACGATCATTTATTTTCACTTCCTAAGAAAATAAATAAAAAATGCGTCGAAGTCTCTTCGGCACAATCGAGTTTCCTTCACCGCGTCTCATGAAACTCTCAGCCGCGATGCCAAACGCACGATCAAGTTTAAATTTAACCTTAAATAAAATAAAAAAACTACTGGGGCTAGAAGGCTGTAATTTGGTATGCTTGATGACTGGAGAGGGAATGATCAAAGTACCATTTTGCAGCCCTCTAGCCTCATAACCTTTGAGATCTGGGACGGACAAAAAAAAATATATACGTAAATATATAAATAAGTGCGGACGGGCAGACAAATAGCCGTCTCAACAGTTTTCTTTTACAGAAAACTAAACATAAGAGGAAAATGGAACTGAAGAATTATTAGTTACTCCAGTTAAAGCTGTTGTTTCACCCAGAACGAATATGAGAGAGAGCATATTACCTTATTATTTATTACATTAACATTCTAATTACTTTCATATTATTAAATTCTCGAAAAGCCCCATTTAGGAAAACTGTCAGCAACATAACTAAGGATATAAGAGTGCCCAAAATTCCGTAATTTTTTATCATTATTGATACAGTTCTAAATAAAAGCTTGGCGTCTACCATAAATAAGCAAAAAAAATATCATCTCCATCTTTATCTCTGTAATGATCCACGGGCAGCTAAGAGATTTTATTATAAATATTCATCAAACAATGAAAGAGTATTAAACCTTTTTATCTTTATTATGCTTTGTCACTGTACAATCCAAATGAAACTTTCCGTATGACTTTTATTCTCATTAAATCTCCTCAACTAAGTCTGAAAATCATCTGACAATATCTCTGTCAACTTTTAATGTCATCACGGCGGTTATCATTATTTCTCTTATCATCAATGTTATCATCAGTGTTACTATGGATAACATTACTTTATCACTGATGTCATTTTATCTTTTTGACTGATAGTTCTAATACGTCACGATTACTATTATGCTCACGATGTGTTGTATTTTTATGCATTGTATTTTAATAAGAACATTTTTATTAATGCTGTCAGTATTTTGGTTGGATATTCAACTGATCAGGTGCTGTAAATCTTGATAGGTAGAACAGCTTAGCATGACACAGTGCAATTTTCATAGTGATGTTATGAAAAGTCGATTACTGTTATCATGTTCTTTGAATTTAATTATTAATTAATTGATTGGAGTTTCAGTTCAATATTTTCAGTTTACGTATTGTACTCAGATGATTCGTTTATAACCATATAACCAAACAAGCTCTATCTGTTTTTATCAGAACTTCACTTCGATTATTTTTCCCGATGAAATGTTCACAATCTCTCTCTCTCTCTCTCTCTCTCTCTCTAAAACAGTCAACACGGCTTCAGACAAAACAGATCATGCCTATCAAACCTCTTGGAGTTTTCCCATAACATGCTTGTTATTTACGACAGTTGTAGAGCAATAGATATACTCCATTTAAATTTCCAAAAGTCCTTTGACAAAGTTCCACACAAGAAATTAATGACAAATGTTAGAGCTCTAGGAATT
Source organism: Macrobrachium nipponense (assembly GCF_015104395.2). Classification (NCBI taxonomy): domain Eukaryota; kingdom Metazoa; phylum Arthropoda; class Malacostraca; order Decapoda; family Palaemonidae; genus Macrobrachium; species Macrobrachium nipponense. The sequence continues at coordinate 14,240,483 of NC_061096.1, forward strand.
GTAGGAGAGACAGCAGGCTGGATCGAAGACTCGCTAACTAATAGAAAACAGAGAATCAGAATGGGCAGATGTGACAGAGTTACTCAGGGCTCTGTCCCTGGCCCGCTTTTGTTTTTGATTTATATTAATGACATTAATGTAGGATTAACTAGCAGGATATCCAAATTTGCAGACGACACCAAACTAGGTGTAAATGCAGCAGACCCAGAGACAGTAGAAAGATTAAGAAATGATCTAAAGAAAATAGGAGAGTGGTCAAAAAGATGACAAATGCTTTTTAATGTGTTTAACCGTAAAGCATTACAAAAAGGAACAAACAACCCTCATGCCAACTACATGCTGCTTGGGAATGCCATAAATAGTGTTGAACAAGAAGAGGAACTTGAAATTATTATTACACAGGGATCAAAATCCACAGAAACTAGTGGGATAGAAAAAGAGGCAGTTGAAATACAGAAACAAGGAAAAGGTGCTACAGCTCTAAACAACAATAGCTAGACCTCATCTTGAATATGCAGTACAGTTTTGGTCAGCAACACTAAGAAAGGGCATAATATATTAGAAAGGGTACAAGCAAGAGCCAAAAGTTAATTCCACCCATCAGGCAAATAGGTTACCAAAGACGACTATAGAGCCTGAACACCTATGGCTTAGAAACACGACGGTTGCGAGGACAACTAATAGAAACATTCAAAATACTGAAAGGCAAAACAAAAGTAGACAATAACCTATTTACGTTAAACGAAAACCAGACAAGAAATAATGGATGGAAACTAGAGCTGAAGAGATACAACATATCTCACTGCGGGAACCTCTTCATATACAAGATATGTGACGTATGGAATAAACTGCCACCAGAAGTTGTATACAGCAACGGTATGAAGAGTTTAAAAGAAAGCTAGACAAAATCATTAGGGCACTGTGAATGAACAGTAAAACCTGCTCCCAGAGATAAGTGAGCACATGATGTCTCCTCGGATGGACTAACAAGTCTCTGAGACATCCTAATCCTTGTAACTCTCTCTCTCTCTCTCTCTCTCTCTCTCTCTCGCCTCTCTCTCTCAATCTCTCTCTCTCTCTCTCTCTCTCTCTCTCTCTCTCTCTCTCTCTCTCTCTCTCTCATCAGACGAAGAGCAAGCAAGGCCTTGAATATTTCTTGGGAAAAGATGAGGGAGGGTTTATCTGCTCCATCATTATATTACATAATATTTGTATATTTAGTATCCAATGAAATATGTAATTAGAGGCAACGCTTAATGAAAAGCCCCATGAGAAATCTGCTTCATGAATGTTATAAATAGAGTTCATCGGTCTGGTATCGAAACCTTCCTTTCCTGTTGGGAATTTAAAAGACCTCACTTATTGTCTCCCTAGATACAAACAACTAAATGATAACTGATCTCGTAAATTACTTTAGTTTGACTTCTCCAATTACTGTCGTGCTTTTTTGTCTCTCTTCACATACACTGCATACAGTACCACTCCTTTAACCTTAATATTGAGCATGTTCCCAGATGTTATAATGTGAAGTAGTTTAGAAATTTATAATTCCATAACAGTTTGCAAAATGAGACAATATTGTCATTACTCATGACAACCACGTTTCCTCTTTCTGAATGACCTGATTCCAATTATTTTCTAAGTGTCTGACTTAATATGATCGTGGCAAATGTGGTCTATTTTTTCTCCAAACTGCAATAATTTAAGGATAAATCTAAGCTGGGTTTCATTTCTGAATGTAAAATCACAGCCATTAGTAAATGTAATGTAATTAATTCTTTAATTAGTCTCCCTAAATTATATATTCAATGATTAACTGACATTAGTATTCTTTGATGATAAGTTAAAAATGTTGTTGGTTTTAAACAAATATATTTAAATGGTGCTGAAATGATAAAGCTTACTACTAAAATAGATGTAAAATGCCGCACAGAAGACAAATTTCGAGTCCTGATGTTTTGTAGGTAAAACCAAAGGAACCCTATCATTTCGACTTAGGATTTCTGTGCTGAATAAGCCCTACACTGTACATTCCATGCCCCCATTACGTCTATGGCTCATATTATCATAACGCATGTGAAAATACTCATCTCTCTGGCTTCCCTGGTCACAGTTTGTGTTTTAATTACCTATTTTTGTGTATTTATTCAGGATATTTGTTAATGCTAAATGAAAGTGTTGGAGATTTTAAAATGACTGATTACGTAACAGCTGAAGACAGAATTCCTTGTAAAATCGGAAATATATACACAGAATGTATTTCAAACGACAGCAATGACGTGAGCCAAGATACAGTATTCTGATCGTTATTCATGTTGCAGCCTTTGAAATGGAATACTTCATGAACTCTATGATAGTGGATAATGAAAACCTAAATGATGGTAAGACTTTTTGTAGAGATCATAATGCTGGTGAAAAGCTCCAAATTCCCTAAAGGTCATATTACTAATCATTGAGCAAGAGGTCTTCTTCTAAAGTCTGTATTATGAACTCAGGAAAAACTGAAGGGGGGAAAATTTGTAAAGACAAAGTACGTCGTTAGTGTTTTCATTACACTCTTAAACAATACAACAAACTAGAGAAGCAACAGCATCGTCAGTTTTTTTTACTAACAACGTTAAAATCCAATGATTTTAATTGTGCTTTTATAATGGTAAACACCAGGGTACTAGTCGTTATGAAATGGCCATGAAGACCTGTGAGATTTGATATTTTATCAAAATTATGGTTTAGG
>NC_061096.1:14248216-14258216 GCF_015104395.2 Macrobrachium nipponense
AGAGAGAGAGAGAGAGAGAGAGAGAGGAACTGACGACTTCATTGCACATAAAAATGATATAGAGCTTACTCTACATTACACGTTCAGAGGGACAAACCCCAAACACCGCCTCCACCCTCAATATGACATTTATCCCCACCTTTTCCCCTCTTCCTATTCCTCTTCCTCCTCCTCCTCGTCCTCCTCCGCCTCCTGCCTCGCTCACCTCCCCTCTCCCCTAGCGCCGTTTGTGCTTCGGAGAAACAGAGTGAATCAGTAGGTTGGTGGCATCGGCCGCGATCGGTGCAGGGCGCGGCGGCCCCCTCCTCCTTTTGTGGCAGTGCCGGGTTGGGGAAGTGGTTCACTCGGGAGCGTAGAAGTGGAAGTGTCAGCGCGCATTGGCGCCGTAGGTCAGTTACCACAAGGGTGCGGGAGAGAGAGAAAAAAAAACGAGATTTCGGGGTCAGTTACACAATTACCTTAGTATTAATTCGTACGGTACAGCACTGAGCAAAGAAACAACTTGGACTTGAGTGAGTTGATCAACTTCGCAAACTTCGAAAACTTTCCGTGGGGCAAGTTGTCTCTGGTGCGCGCCCGGACTTTGCTACAGATACGACCATGAGCAGCGATGACAATGTTCCATTCAAGCTTTGCAAAACAACCAAAAAGCTCTCGAATGGAGGACTGACGGCTGCTAAAACTTTTCTAAAGCCTAAAGCGACTCTGTAACTTTGGCGAAAGTAAGTATGGGGAAGTTTGCACGAGGAGATTTGCATGCTTCGTATTTCAAGACTTAATGAGCTGATCATGGGTGTATTACAGAGTTGGTCCCGTGAAATTGGGCGGCGTGGGTGTCCGGGAAGAGTGATGTGAGGGTGACGTGGTTCCTGTTTACTTCAACAGTATTTTGGGAGAGGGGTGCTGCCCCCAACGGACAATGCTCGCGGCCAACTATTGCAACAGAGGCAAATCTTTTTTTTATTTTTTGGTGTAGCTCAGCGAGCGCTTCTGCGTCGCTCACTGTGATATGACTGGCTTTATCTATACATCGTTTTTCTTCTTTTTTATGTCTCTACTTTTAGATAAGAGTGAGCAGTAGTTGGATGCCCGCCATACATGTAATTAAAAAGTATTACAAAATGACTGCAACATTCATTTACAACTAAATGAGATAAAAAAAGAGCTTCGTGTACATCTTTTAAGAATATTATGAGGCATAAGAAAAAACTGTAGATGTGAATTATCAAAGATGCATAATTCAATTCACGTCAACGTAAGTTGTAAAAAAAATGTACTATTAAATACATCATTAATCGGAGTACGCATCCATTCACCTTTCTACAGACTGTCTTATTACAATTCATTCCCTGAGGCTCAAAGCTGAAGCTGAAACTTTGGGAATACTAGGTATTTGCTTTTAAATATAACATACAAAAACTGCAGAAATGAGAATGCTATTATTTCTAATAATTCATCCCTTACGGAAATAACTTAGTTAAACGTAAAATTCGAATGCTTCGCACGTATGTAATGACAATGTACCTATTCATCATTTCAAAAACATGAAATGACTGATATCCCATTTGTTTCTCAAATTATTTAATAAAAGACTTGATGAACTAGCGAATTTACCAAAATCCGATTCGAAATACCTGAAATGATTATATCTTTCAAAGTCGAGGTAACAAAAATATTTCATTTGACTTTTGCTAACAACAACGAGCACTCTTCTCGTCACCCGACGTGATCACTTTTCATGCGCAGAAACAATAGATTTTCCACACACTTTCTAGAAATTGCACACGCACACAAGTTTATATATATATATATATATATATATATATATATATATATATATATATATATAAGTATATATATATATATATATATATATATATATATATATATATATGTATATATATATATATATAATATGCGTTTTTCCTGATGCACATGTACTTGCAATCTTAGATTCTCGATTCCTTGGGTACGCTTATCACTAAGAAGCCTAAGATGCAAATGAAAAAAATAGAAAGAAATTCCGACGTTCGTAACAGGAATCGAACCAGCATCCGAGGTACCAGAAGGCAGCTGGTCAGGTGGGCAACGTGACGTCGTTCTGATACTTCGGATGCAGGTTCGAATCCTACTACGGACGTTATCATCATTTTTTCATATTCTTTCAAGTAGATTTTAGACTTTTTAAGTGTCCAGTGTATCGAAACTTTGAAGCAATCCAGAAGCAAAGAGGCCACACTATGGTTAATACAATAATGTATAATATATATATATATATATATATATATATATATATATATATAGTATGTATGTATGTATGTATACACACGCACACACACACATTATATATATATATATATATATATATTATATATATATATATATATATATGTCTGTTTCTATTATGTAGCTTTGAAAAAGGGACTAATCGTTCTGAAACGCCAACACCTGAATAAAGTACTTAGAAAGGAATAAAGAATTGTCCTTCCCCTTCGCACCAAATTGAATTGCTATAGATATATATATATATATATATATATATATATATATATATATACACATATATATACATACACACACAGCACATGCATGATAAAAAAAACACTGTGCCTCCCATCTTGAACTTGATAATGAGAGAGCAAGCAAGAAAGACTGATACAAGCAAGAGACTGCACAAGCATAAGGTCCATTTAATGTAGCAACAGCAACAAGACCCTATCAGTGATAATATCAAGTAGCCTACATTCCCCATCATCATCATCATGTGGCAAAAGGTCGAAACCTTCTGTTCGATAAACTTGACAAGAAGGATCATCTGGTATTCGTGAAACGCCATCTACTGACGAGACTCTGCGGCCGCTGATATAAGGCCATGAATCTTGAGCCTCTTGAGTAGAGATCGAACTTTCTTGTCACCGCAGAGGCGAAGGGAATGGGCAACCGGATGGATCCGTTATCTAACACCCAGGGCCGAAGTAAGAGAGAAAAAGGAAAGTGAATGAGTCCTGGGATTGCTCCCAAAGGACGCGAGAAACTTGAATACTGAAGGGCAGAAGAAGGGTTTCATGGTCGGGGAAAACGGAAGCGGGGAGAGAGCACTTGTGGAAGCATTACTCCTATGCGTATGTACCATCATCTGCCTTCTTGAGTGAATCATGTTCATTACACAGATACTTGAACTATCCTTTATCATTCCTCCCAATTTTTATATTATATATATATAGTATATATATATATATATATATATATATATATATATATATATACACATATGTATATTACATATATATTTTAATAACTTTTTCCGAACTTACATATGCTAAATAGTAGAACTTAGTTGATGTAATCTATTTCTCACGGTGGCTTTTCAGTCATCAATTTATTTATTCAGTCTCTGAGCCTTTCTTGTAAAATATTAAGCCCGATACAGGCTAAGTTTCTCGTATCACCACTCTTCATCATTATGGCCTGAAGTCTTGCGTGAGATGGCTACGAATTTGTTTTTAAACAGTTTCAGTAATGTTTAGTGTTTCACAATAGAGGATTGTTAAACCAGCGTTCAACACATCGCTTTATTGCGGGCTTCTGAATAAACTCTCAAGGCACAGTTCCTCAACAAGTTAATTATCTTTTATGTCTCGTCTCGTGATGAATATCTGAGATATAAGGAACATTATTTCTCAGTTATTCATCACGGTATTTATTTGCCGCAAGATAATTCAACTTGCCTTATGTCATCTAATCTAACATCAGCTGTCCTTTCTAATCCTGTCCTTATTTCACTTTGCACTGCAGTAAAAGACGGCTTAAACTTAAAGCCTCATCTCTAACATATATTTCCCGAAACATACCCGAACTATTTCCAAACAGCCAACCATGACTTGATCATAAATACATAAAATGTAAGTGGTGCGTAGCTTTTAGCCTATCTCGTCCTTCCTCATATTACGTTGCATACATTATTAAGCCACCAATGAATCATGATTCTCTCTCTCTCTCTCTCTCTCTCTCTCTCTCTCTCTCTCTCTCTCTCTCTCGCTAACTAGACAAAGACTAAGGAGCGCGGGCATGTTTGTACGTTTGCTTATTTTAGTCCATTCCTTTACACTTTTGGTAGGAAACAAAATCGAAGAAACAATATGGACAGCAACACACACACACACACACACACGCACACAAACACACACACACACACACACACACACACACACATATATATATATATATTATAATATTATATATATGATAATAATGATAGAATGCTGTTATTCTTTTATAAAGCACACCGAATGCAAGCAGCTTCACGCAACCCAGCTATCTTTCATAATCTTTCATATGTTCAATGAGAATTTAAATTGTCTCCCGTTGAAGACTTATCAATCATTCAATTCTACAACGAAGCAAGAAACACAAGTTGAGATGAAACTGGAATTATTTCTAAATTTTTTTACACAGTATAGAATAAATTATTTTATTTCATAAACCTGAGGTCTTATATTTTATGCATAAAATTGGTAACAAAAAGCATTACAACGAAACAAGAAAGAAAACATGTAACGATACTGTAATTATTTAAAATTTTTGTAGATGATATAAAAAAAAAATTTATTTCATAAACCTCAGGTCGTACGTTTTATGCATAACATTTCTATAAAAATATTCAAAGAGAAAACATTTACTTTACAAAACAATAGAGCGCTATAAACGTAAACCGGTAAAGTGATAATTCACAAAAATAATTATGTTTTTCATGAAAAATTGCGATTAATTGATTATTTGATTTGCATCCATCTGTCGCTACAACAACAAAGGCAATGGGCGCCAAAAATAGCATTTACTGCTTCAATATTTTTAGAGAATTTGATCAAGAATTCGCTTCTTAAGTGACATTCGCGCATCCCACAAATAGTAATGCGGCATCACCATAAAACAAGAAAATTACCATAACCTCAAATATCACGAGAAAGCTTCAAGAAGAAGAAGAAGAAGAAGAAGAGAAGAAGAAGAAGAAGAAGAAGAAGAAGAAGAAGAAGAATGGAGTCTCGGATATCTTTCCAACTGAGCGTAAAGATATTCAAGGTTTGAGCCGAAGCATTCCGTAAAGCGGTTTAAGGAACCCGACGGGCTATGCAATGTAAAGGAAGAATATTGATTTCCCCTTGTGAAAGGCAAGAACAAGAAGGGTACAAAAGCCATTACGTAATGTTGCATGTTACTATAGCTGGTTCACTTAAGGTGAACCAACTGTAGTTCCTCTGTACATCTGTATGGGCGTCAGTACCAAAAATGATCGGAGCTGTGTACAATAATTGGGTGATTGTTTTTGTACACAATAAACATTTTCTGTATTTGCAAGAACTGTTGCCAAAGTTAACGCTGGACAGTCATACAATGCCAAAGGAGAGCTTCCCAATAGCTAGGTTCTAGACATCAAGCAAAACGGATTAAAACTGGAATATCTTAACCTTTTAAATAAAAAAGAACATATTTAACACATTTACTACTTCAAATCAACATAAATTAGGACTGGAATTAATACGTAAGGAATAAAAAAAAAAAACTTTCTTAAGTTTCATATTATTGCAAGAGAACCAAGTAACAAATAGGCCTCTCTTTCTAGGACCAGGATTCCATAAAAATCCCATTCCATTTTCTTAGTTACGGATCCTGAGGCCTAAGAGACGCCGTTGCACTGACGCGTCTCATGATTGGAGGTATGGAGGATGATAACAACATCCCAGACAGATTTGCGGAATATCCATCACTGTACTACGCAGGAAGAGGAAAAACTGATGGACTGTTTGACTGAAACATAGACATAAAATGTCGTCACAACTGTAGTATTGATCACTGACGCCTATGCCATATCAAGAGCAGGTCGTCCTCAGTTGGCGTCGTCGAAGAATGCAATACGAAAAAGTGACAATAAACTACTCTTAACAGAATGACGTTACCTTATTATTTAATTAAATGTACTATTAACCTTATATTCAGCTTTCTGTAGAAACACTGATATATATATATATATATATTATATTATATATATATCTATATATATATATATATATATATATAATAGATAATATATATAGAGAGAGAGAGAGAGAGAGAGAGGAAGAGAGAGAGAGATCGAGAGAGAGAGAGAAAGGGAGGATGAGAGCGAGCAATATAAAAATGAGACTGAGCAGCTTTCCGTAAAATATTCTTCAAACAGAAACGAAAAGGCATAAAAGTATACTTAATTACTTAACAGATAAGCGCAAATCAGTAAGTGTGGCAGAGGTGTCGATTTACGAATTTCTTTTTTTCTTTTAGTACTATCATCCTAAATACAATTACATTGTACGTTCTCGATACTGAAACAATCACAGGACAAATACACAGATGGACTTGACAAACGTAAATGGTACCACACGAACGCCGAAGCTCATATCTAAATTACATCGGAAACCGCCTTCATGTTTAGAATACATACAAACATCACCACACACACACCACACACACCACAACACACACAACAACACACACATATATATTATATATATATATATATCATATATATAAATGTATGTGTTTGTATGTGTGTGTCACATACTCGCAGGTGCATTATGTTTCCATTATTCATATTTCATGAGTGAACGAAACCAATATGTAACAAAAATTTCATTTGCTATATGTTCCATGTCTCTTATGAGCTGTACTTGTCTACAGTCAAGAAAAAACCCTAGTAACAAAGATGATAATGGTCACTAAAAGTAAATTTTCAGTTGATATACCTCTTGTGTGCAAGTTTACTCTAAATCTCGGCAACCGTTAGACGGCACGACCGAAAGAATTTTATTGGGGATTGATGGAGACAGAAACACAAGGTTTACATATAATCTCTACTCATTCATCAAGTTCATCTTTGCAATTCAATTGATTCACCATTCGAGATTGGCTAACCTACTCAGAAAACGGTAAAACTTTTGGTTGATTTCAAAGTCGCAAATGCCCATTGCATTCCAGCGCCGTATCATATCATACCGGCTTTATTCATCCCTGAAATGGAGTTTAGATCACAATTCAATTTCTATAACATGTTTCAAAGACTGTTTTCCCTCACTTTTCTAAAAGCATCCTGTTCACTCACAAACCGCTCACCTGTGATAGTTTCTCTACCACTAAGAAAGCCACTTACATGCACCGATGGCTCTCCGACCCGCACTATAAATGTCCCCATGTCAATAAATGCCCTGGAGAGTCCTCATCCTGACTGTTTCTTCCTTCCTTACGCCAATCCTGGCTCCATAAAATCTTAAGTGCCTTTGCCTTGAGAGGAGGCTCTTTGGATTCCTTACAGAATAAAACCCAGTGCTTCTTCCTCATCGTTGAATTTTGTATGTTTTTCTCCCTCTTTTGTATTTTCAGCCACTAAGTATACCGAGATACATATTAGAGTGAACAAATATAAAATTATGTGATGATATATGATAGCAAAAACATAGATTTTGTATGCATCATTGTAACATTTACATCTATCGTATCCATCTATGCGCTCACCAATCTATTATTCATTCTTTGTATCTGTTGTTATAATATTTCTGAATTTCTACTTGCCCTATTCATATGCACGCTCAGCCACTATTCTCAAAATGCGATGCTGTTGCCACATATTAAGGACGTTAACATTGATTATGCAATCACAAAAAACTTCACCCATCAGTAATAGCAAAATAAGTATGCTACTATATCTGATCGATATATCTTACCATACATGATGGGCTTAGTGTTTAAACGGACGTCTTTTTTTATACCGCCAAATAAGGCACAAACAACACACCTAAATATATACATATATCCAAAAGAGGTATATCTGTCCTTACGCACTGCACTGTAACTCATCACGATTTCAAAATGAAATACAGATTTATCTATAATAAAAAAAGGAAAGAAAAAAGGCTGGACCTGATATGCATCTAAACGATCGTCCATGACCCATTTCCTGTCACATAAAAAGCCAAAAAGATTCCGGTAAATAATGCAGCATCCAAAAATGCTGATTCCATAAATCGCGAGAATGTTTTGATGCTATTTAAATCGCAGTTCATACAAAATAAAAGCAGTAATTCATCATGTTAAAAGTCCATTTATCCATTATAGATGTAAAACTAATTGCATCATTTACGCCATAATGTAGTTATCCCGGTGATAAATACTAGGTTGGTATGGAACCTTTCCTAATTTACTCCTCTAATGATGGATTCCATCAATAAAAGCGGAAAAACATCAATACACGAAATTTATATAATGTAATTATATATTATATACACATAATATATATACACATACACACACACACACACACACACACACACACACACACACATATATATAATATATTATATATATAAATATATATAATTATTATATGATATAATATAAATATATATATAGTATCATATGTATTATTTTTTATGCTGTCTGTTTGTACCCTACATCCTGTAATGCATTCAGATAGGAATGCAAGCAACCATCCTCCCGAGCATAGCACATACACGCATATATATTCTCTATTATGATTCATTGAATGGGACATTGATTATAACTAGTTTCAATAAAAACGTACCTTCTAAGAGATCGGAAACCTTAAATTACTTATCACAACAGGAAGAAGAAGAATACTGTATAATGAAAATGTTACTTGTTTTTCATAGGTCAAATCTACCGTCATATACAAATTCTCGTAGATTTGGGTTACCCCTATACATAATAATAATAATAATAATAATAATAATAATAATAATAATAATAATAATAATAACTAATAATAATAATAATAATAATAATAATTAGTTCCTTCTATTAGTAATTATTATTATTATTATTTTTTATTATAATAATAATAATAATTACTAATAGAAGGACTAATAAAAGTAGACGAAGACCCAGAAATATACAGAGACAGGAGAAAGACAGAAAGAACAGAGGACTGGCACAACAAACCAATGCACGGACAATACATGAGACAGACTAAAGAACTAGCCAGCGATGACAATTGGCAATGGCTACAGAGGGGAGAGCTAAAGAAGGAAACTGAAGGAATGATAACAGCGGCACAAGGATCAGGCCCTAAGAACCAGATATGTTCAAAGTACGATAGACGGAAATAACATCTCTCCCATATGTAGGAAGTGCAATACGAAAAATGAAACCATAAACCACATAGCAAGTGAATGCCCGGCACTTGCACAGAACCAGTACAAAAAGAGGCATGATTCAGTGGCAAAAGCCCTCCACTGGAGCCTGTGCAAGAAACATCAGCTACCTTGCAGTAATAAGTGGTACGAGCACCAACCTGAGGGAGTGATAGAAAACGATCAGGCAAAGATCCTCTGGGGACTATGGTATCAGAACGGATAGGGTGATACGTGCAAATAGACCAGACGTGACGTTGATTGACAAAGTCAAGAAGAAAGTATCACTCATTGATGTCGCAATACCATGGGACACCAGAGTTGAAGAGAAAGAGAGGGAAAAAATGGATAAGTATCAAGATCTGAAAATAGAAATAAGAAGGATATGGGATATGCCAGTGGAAATCGTACCCATAATCATAGGAGCACTAGGCACGATCCCAAGATCCCTGAAAAAGAATCTAGAAAAACTAGAGGCTGAAGTAGCTCCAGGTCTCATGCAGAAGAGTGTGATCCTAGAAACGGCACACATAGTAAGAAAAGTGATGGACTCCTAAGGAGGCAGGATGCAACCCGGAACCCCACACTATAAATACCACCCAGTCGAATTGGAGGACTGTGATAGAGCAAAAAAAAAAAAAAAAAAAAAAAAAAAAAAAAAAAATAATAATAATAATAATAATAATAATAATAATAATGGAATACCAAAAGAATAACTTGATGTATGGAAAAAATACGACACTAAATCTTTCACATTCCTTCTGTAAGAGAAATGATAAAAATAAGCGCCATCCATGATCTGTGACGTGACAACATTCACATAA
>NC_061096.1:14265716-14268216 GCF_015104395.2 Macrobrachium nipponense
GTTTATTGGCGGTAAACTGTGGTTTAGAGAATTCAATGCCCGCGGTACATTCCCTTAACAAGTAATTACTTCTTAATTCAAACATGATTTTTAGTTCGCGGTGTCCTTATCGCAACCAGGCAGAATGAATGTATTACATTAAGATATCAAAATTCCATTTACAGCGGCGTAAAACACAGATAAAATCCTATTCAATCAGAAGCGTTATCCGACGCATATCGAAGAAAACTTTTTATAAAATATCTTTACAGTTTTGGGTTGCAAAGCCTTCAAACCAATTTCCTGTTGTTTCTTCAGGATTTCAGACCAATACTACACAGACCAATGCTTAAGAAGGCTACGGACTGAACTGGAACTGGGATATAGTTATAGAAAAATTATTTTTATCCCGGATCACAAAAGGGATGTAGGACAGAAGATCTCCTTTGAATAAGCAGCTGAAACCCTGTAACGTGATTTACTTTTTGTAAACGTGGACTTATCAATAGATTCTCAAACGGTAAACAGGGTTTCTAGTATCTGCGCCTAGTAAACGAATCCATTTTCCATTATTTCTGGTTGTGTTAGCAAAGATCATTCCTGGAAAAATAACAGCCTTTGAAGATGACGATATGAAATGCGATTCGGTATGATTATCCCAGCGCTGTGCACAGACTGTGAAAACTGAAGAAAACATTTAAACCAAAATTATCCTTTAAATCTCGTGTTCACTGTATACACAAACACCAGGAGGAGGAATATATAACAAATAAGAAATTCGTCGAAGAAACGAGTTTTCTGTACATCGTATAATCAAGGCCACCGAAAATAGATCTATCTTTCGGTCGAAAATAGATTTATCTTCCGGTAGTCTCTGTATAATGCTGTATGAGCCTCGAACCACAAAACTCTAACCACGGCATGGTGGAGGCTTGGCCTATATCGTTGGCAGACGCATGATTATCGCCAAGTTTAACTTTAAAGAAAATAAAAAGCTATTGAGGCTAGAGGGCTACAATTTGATATGTTTGATGATTAGAAGGTGGAAGATCAATATAACAATTTGCAGCCCTCTAGCCTCTGCAGTTTTTAAGATCTGAGAGCGGACAGACAAAGCTAAAAACTACAGGTATTAAACATAATGAGTAGCTAACACAAAAAATTTACGAACTGCTAAACATGGAATTAAACAATATTTAAACAGAGTAATCTTTAAACTTACTTACTTGACACTTAATCAACACCTACGGACAATGAATCACTGAATCTTTCAGTTTTTGCATCATCACAATGAAAGATCGTGCATGACATTAACACTTGCGTGATGACTCACACAAGACCTAAATATGGATTTGGCTCTACAGTAATGTTGAAATGCGAGGGGCAACAGACAATACAGGAGGAAAATCTTGCAATTTTGTTCAAAGGGGTCGTCGAGGCACGATCAATGCTTAGATTTAATTATTAACTGCATCTAGCTGTACTCAAATTACACTTTCATCATTTATTATTGTTAATTTCTTGCAAAGACATTGCATTTGTAAACACTACAAGTGTAAATAATAGTAATAAGTAAGTAAGGATGTATATATATATATATATATATATATATATATATATATATATATATATATATATATATATATATATATATATCTAGGGCGGCCGACACACTGACTTGAGGGTGGCCACGCTCCAGTGAGCTGAATGTAATACTTGAGTGATTATAGATAAATAAATTCAACTACAAAGCTGGGATTGAAGGCAAACTTAAAAGGTCCACTTAACACATAATTCACCAAAGGGGATCAGAAGAAAATATACAGGAGCTGACAACAGAACCCCATAGCACAAGTTACTGTACAAGTGACAATCTCAAAAGCAAAGTGCCACAATACTGCCCAAATGTACATCAACCTCACTGGGTTAAACTCATCACTAAAAAGGGAATAGGATCCTTGCAAGGGATTGGTACAAAGTGGAAATAGAGGAAATTCTTCACACTAGGGTCTGGCAATGGCAAGAGGGTGGCACCATTGACCTACAGGTGACGCAAACAACAGGCACTCTCAATTGGAATTGTCTGTGGACCAAACGTGTGTAAAACACAGTCAATCTACTGCTGCAGGGACCTCAGTAGAAGCAGCATTGAAAATCAGTCCAAACCAAGAGAGAATAAGGTGAGAGGTGGTGGGTTCGTCTGGGAAGCAGGTTCATCAAACGCTGAGGTCCCGGGCGGTTGAACTAACTAGCTAGCAGTAGCCATTTATAGGTCGTCGTCACCTCTATATATACCAAGATATGACCAACAGTTTCTTGTTTTCTGGTTTTGATCATAAACAGCTGTCCTATTGTCTCATTGTCCTTTGGGGCTACTAATCTAGGCAGGTGGCTGAAAAGGAAATTGTAGGCTGCCAGCACAATAGTTCGAAAGAAGGGGTTAACAATGGCGAAGTCATTAACACTCGAGAGGCAGATGCAGAAGGGCCACAGAACCAGGTGTGGTTAGGGGTCAGGTCTC
>NC_061096.1:14270716-14273216 GCF_015104395.2 Macrobrachium nipponense
TATATATATATATATATAATATATATATACACATGTGAGTGTGTGTAGGTATACATCTTAAAACACTCCTATGAAATTTTCTTGCAATGTTTGTGATTGGTTTCATAATGAAATAAAATAAAATTTTACCAAATATTAATATAGACGTGTTTGACCAATTCGTTTTAAATCATAGGATTGATAAGTATCAGCGCCAAAAGCTGTGATAATTTCGTATTCAGAGAATATGCTTAAAAGATATCAAATGTCAATATAAGCGGTAATTTCATATTGGGAGATAATATTGGGAACGGCAACGTTTAACAAATAAATAAATAAAAAAGTAAATAAATAACTAAAAACACAGAGCCTCAACTAGAATGAGCAAAGGAAGCGATGACTAAGCATCTATTTCCTTCCTCCCGCCTCAGCCTCGCCAAGGCAGATGATGCGTTTAGAAAAACAGTGTCTTAATCTGCAAGCATAAACAATCACGAGGAAAGCAAGCGGCGGAACTCTTATGGCTTTGTTCCAGTAACCCTCCCTAATAATATCCTCTTTCCTCTCCGTAATGCACAATCTGACCGCCTTGGTTGGGGCGGTTATTACCACCCCGGGGGGCGTAGGAGAAGGGGGGTGAGGGTACAGACGGTATGGAGAGGGCACTGAGGAGGGCGGGTAATATTCCAATTTCATTTCTCCATTTCTTACAATAAATGCTAGCTATTAAATTACAGTGGGACGAGCTTCTCCTTGTCTCTCTTACAAATGGCTGTTTTTGTTAAACTTTTTATAAACAGCGCACCAAATCCTCTCTCTCTCTCTCTCTCTCTCTCTGTTTCATATATATATATATATATATATATATATATATATATATATATATATATATATATATATATATATATATATATATATATATATATATATATATATATATATATATATAAGCAGTCGTATGGGTCTGGTCACAGGCTTAGTAAATAAGACCTTGGACGTCAAAACCTCATCCTTAAATACCTACTGATGATAGAAAGCCATTTAAAACATCATGCACCCAGCCCACTAGGCATATGCTTAAAAGCACATGCGTTTATATTAATCTCTCTCTCTCTCTCTCTCTCTCTCTCTCTCTCTCTTTGGCTTCATATATTATAAGGTATCGAAGATAAGAGTATGCATTTGTGTGTTTGCAAGTTTCTATAGCAATTGCAAAATAGATATCTGAAATATCCAGAAATTGCTTAGTGACCTAAATATTATAATTCATAAATGCAAGAATAAAGGCGGTAAATATCAGAGAATTTCTCTACATCAAATATTTACTATAATATTTTACACTCTTCTGAAATGTCAAGAACTACGAGCATGCACACATATATACATACAAATAATAAGCCATAACCCTCGTTTAACAACCGGGAGGCCAAAGTCGCAGCCTATCGTTGAATCCAAACCAGTTCCACGGTTCGAGCCTGACTGGTGTAAAAGCAATTGTCAATTATTATAATTCCGTTTGAGTGTAAGCTATTTATACTGTACGGAGCATTTGACATGAATCATTATGTATGGCTTAATCTTTGTACATTTAAAAAAGTCACGTTTATCCAAGTATATTGATTACATGTACGTATATATATATATATATAGTATATATATATGATATATATATATATATTATATGTATATATATAATATATATATATATTATATGTATATATATATATATACATACATACATACATACATGTTTATGTGTGTGTATAAATGTGAGAGTTTGTGCGCACGCGCTAAAGCCTACCTGGCAAAGCAGACGCAGAACTTGAATAGCATGGAGAAATTTGTATACATATATATATATATATAACGGATTCCCCAACGAAACCTAAAGGAATGAAGGCAAGACACAACGGCAGTAAATCTCGCATAACAGCAAAAGTAGAATTATCGGAAATGCAATAAAACACAAGACCAATCGGGGAGAAAATATGGGTTCGGCCGACCTAGCCCGACCCTCCAATCATAAAATCATAATATTAGTTATGTTGGTGTGTTTAGCTCAACCGGAAGGGTAATCATGAAATGGCCGATAAAATCATGGGAACGGTAAAAAGGGAGACGATCCCATTGCCAATACCTCCGGGGTCTCACTCGATCAATATCTGCCTCGTCATTAAGGTCTATTATTGACAATCGTTGCGTTGTTTAGCCACCAATAATGACATCAAACGATCAGCTCGCCAATATTTATGATGCTCAGATTCTTATGCGTCTGACAATTAGCAGCTCGTCATACATTCACAATTAGCGCGCAACAACGACTAACTTTCGGTGCTCTCATACAAAAGATAATGACGAAACACCGTCAATACCCCCCTATGGCGATTCGATTATTCGAGCATTTGAAATCATTCGGGACCAGTTCACAACAACAAGTGGAATTTGATCAATCCTGGGATTGTATCACGTATACATGATAGAACACGAAGGTTATTCCTCTGTTATTTTTCTTTATTAATCA
>NC_061096.1:14275716-14290716 GCF_015104395.2 Macrobrachium nipponense
AGCCCGTAACCGACTCGTCCAACGAGGAACTACTCCCTCAAGAAAGTTTGGTCCTTTATGTGGACAACTGGCGCTAACAACAGGCTTCCAGAGTAGGTTGCCAGTTTCACTAGCCTATTTTATGCAGATAAGGAAAGGTAAGTCCTGAATGGTAACTGAAGATTCAGAAAAAAGTACCAGAGATTGTAAATTTAGATGCTTATAATATCCAAGATGAGGAGTTCCAAAATATATTCAAAAGAGGCCTTGAAGTTAGAAGGAACAAATGTATCTGGACATCGTAAACATGTCTTCGAATCCACTACTCAAGATAACGAGAACCAAAATCTTTTTTATTATCTTGCCCAAGGCTTCTGCCGAGTCTCAGTCATTTGCTAAACTCATTGCGTTTGACGTTTCCCTCTCTCTCTCTCTCTCTCTCTCTCTCTCTCTCTCTCTCTCTCTATCTCTCTTCCTCTCTCTCTCTCTCTATATAAATATATATATATATATATCCTACTACACACACACACACACACATATATATATATATATATATATATATATATGCATAAAATATATTAGTCTAAATGTGTTTTTGTATATGTCACGTTTGTAAACATGCACACACACAGTATATATATATATATATATATATATATATATATATATATATATATATATATATATATATATATATATATATGTGTGTGTGTGTGTGTGTGTGTGTGTGCGCGTGTGTGTGTATGTGCGTATAAATATATATACATATATATATATAAATATATATATATATATATATATCACACACACACACACACACTCTACACACACATATATATATATATATATATATATATATATATATATATAAATAAAATCAAACTCCAGGCAATCACAATTCAGAACAGGGGTTGTTAGGGAAATCAAGGGTTATCAAAATGAATTTCCAAGTGACCTGGGACCATGAAATAACCCAATTTATCATTCAATCTATCGGTACTAAAATAGTCAGGCCATTAAACTGCCCCTCGTCGACCTGTAAAATCTGACAAACTCCTCTTCATTGTTATTCATCGAATCACACGCCATTTTTGAGCTATCATCACCCATTCTGTACTAAAGAGAATTTAGTACGAGGAGATTACACGATTAGCGATGGAAGTAATACACCCAATTTATCACTTTCCAAACGGTTACTTTGCTATACTATCTTCAACTCCACATTCATCTAATCATTACAGAGTACAAACTTTTAACTTTCGTCAATGGCTCTAGGATGTTTATAATAATAATAATTTATAATTTTTTGAAAATTCCCGATATGAATATTGACCAGTTGCTCAGAAACATGGCTGAGCCTGAGAAGCGAATTGTAAGGATAATAGAAAAAACAATATATAAAATCAACTGGCTTACTTCTGCCATTCTTTTCAACAGAATAATAATAATAATAATAATAATAATAATAATAATAATAATAATAATAATAATGCCACATTTATATACAGCAATGATAAAAAAGAAGTGGCGTAACTTTTCCTAATATAAATGCTTGGGAAGTTTGAATAATATTAACACATACTTACCATGATAATAATTACAATTACTGCTATGAAGAATAAGACATATTAATAACATTTGGGCAATCGTTATCAGTAACATCTTACTAAAAGAAATACGACATACACAATACAGAAACAGAGAAAAACTGGTGGAAATCAAGCCTACAAAACAGCAAAATGTCGCTAAAAGAAGACGCAACCTTACAAACAGCAATTAAACGACGAAAGCCGCCGTTTTGCAAAGGCAGCTTTAAACACCAAGAGAGGTTATTTCGCTGCCCAGACCTGAACAGGAAAAGTAACAGGACCAAAAACCAGCATCAACTCTTGAAGGAAATCGGAGAAGTGAGGAGAAAAAGAGAATTAATTCCTGGACCTTTTCTTTTTATCTCTTCTTTTTCGGATCTTTTTTCTACTGCAGTTACGAAAGACCCTGGAAAGTGGAGGGTTCCTCTGATACTAATCAGGTCTTGAGATTAAAGATCTTTTTTCCCCTTTAGAATAGGTTGCTTTTCATGGTCTGACAACACGATGTTAATAATAATAATAATAATAATAATAATAATAATAATAATAATAATAATAATAATAATAATAATAATAATAATAATAATAATTCTTAAGAAATTCACAGTCTCGTGAAGAACAATCTATAATAAAAAAATGAACAATTATATATTAAAGTATATTGCTATGTAAGAAACAGACTTTCGAACACCTGAACGATGTTCCTCATCAGTGTTGACGTTGTTATTATTATTATTATTATTATTATTATTATTATTATTATTATTATTATTATTATTATTATTATATCTATATACACTTGAAAGAAGCTACTGCGTACACTGGAAGAAAATTTACATAAGAAATTGTTCTAAACTGGGATGCGGAAATTGAACCTGGAAGAAAATCCTTCAGCTGAGATTAGTGTAACAGAATATATGAGGTGGCGTATCGTAAAACCAATTACAGAGTTAGGCTCAAATGTACGGGCAGCCAAGTAACATAAGACCAAAAGAACGAAAAAAATATACAACAACAGGAAGCAACCCAGGTAAGGGTGAACTGACATCGTAAATAATCTAGAGAACTGGGCACTGAAAAGATCGAGGCTAACTTTTAAACTAGCAATTGTCACATTTCAGAGAGTTGGAGGAGGCGGAACGGCGTAAAATGATATCAAATTCGTCCACTTAAATATTGCCTACGGTGAAGTTAGACTGGGTTAAGTTCAATCCCGATGTTCTTAAGCCCATTGCCAAAACGGTTCGTGAGGTCAAAAGGAATATTCACCATACATGCATAAAAGGAAGCTGCATTAATGAAATTAATATAATCCCGGAAAAATTGATTACGAAATATCTTTTTTACATTACTACTAATTTCTCCCTATAACAACGAATTTGTGCGTTTGGGGTCTATGGATACTGGAATTTTTAACAAACGAAGGGTAACGATAAGACTAGATATCTATTGCACATCTAAGCATGCACTAAACGTTCTAAGGCTCAAATAAAGTAAAATGGACAACCGGCCTCAAATACAAAAGGGGACATCAATTTAGCGTATGTAAACGCAGCGCAAAACAGGCCAAAGATTGCGTCGTTTGTGTCAAAAAAAAAAAAAAAAAAAAAAAAAAAATCAGACCAAATTTTACAAACACAAATACAATATACACACGTCTTTAATCTTACTTCAATTATACGTCATTTTAAGATAAATAAATATCTCATATTTGCATGTAGTGGTTTATAATTAACGGTATGCAGCAAACATGAAATAGAATAAAAATGCCCTGCCTGTGACGTTTACTGACTGAAGTTAGAAGGATTTCGTAATACGTGACAACTGCAATATCTCGATTCGAGCAAGGTCATTGGAACGAACGACAAATTGCCCGGGCCGGAAAAGAAACGAAGTACTCGAAAAGAAGAAAGCAGGATGGGGCTTTGACCAAAAAATAGAAAAGTAAAGGATAGACGATATTTCTTGAAGGGATACACATTATGAAAGTAGGAAACAGCAAAACCAAAGGGACATTCCAAGGAAAGAATCAGCCTCTGAATCGTGCAACTGAGGACCACCGATTTCTTACCGAGTAAATGTGGTAAGTGTAGCCTGATGTGTGTAACGAGAATCCTCCTTTAAGAAATGATGTAATAAACAGGCCGCTGATCATCCATTCTACCGTGGGAGATGGCAAAAGAATGGCAACCACAAAATAAACATTAAACCAATACTCCAACATCAACCTATAATAATCACCGGGATGATGAAATGAACTTAAGGAATCAAAAAAAACACAAGCAAACTTTTTATAGGTTGATTCTGTTGAGCTATAATAAGTGTGGTGATGAAACAAACAAACAAACAAAAAATGAAGGAATGTGGAAAAATACAAGAGAACATTTTATACTGTTTTTGTAAAATGAATTCTTAAATTAGGGTACTGGGAGCCGATTTATGAGTTTTGGATCGACGAACGAAATATTATTATCTAAATGTGTTTCATTAACATTTTCCTAAAATAAACCTACGAATCATTATTACATATAATTAGTACGAGAGAGAGAGAGAGAGAGAGAGAGAGAGAGAGAGAGAGAGACTGGCTTATACATATACCTAATTAACAAAAGTAAATTAAGTTTCGATCTGGAACTAATTAGGCCCTACGAAATTATGGTACCCACGGATTAAGGGGTTACCGTCAATTCTACCGAAACAAAGAAACAACTTTTAAATGTTATTCAGCAACGAGAACTTGGAACTAACTAGATTTATAACTAAAAAAACTGACAGGAAGCAAGAACCGAGAACAAATGGACCTCTACGCTCTTTAGTCTTCTGTTTTTCTCTTTACCGTTAGTTTCTTCTGCACCGGCATCTTTCTCCCAAACAGCTGGTTGGAATCCAGTTCATCTCACTGGACAAATATTGCATTTATGAGGAAATAGATGAGACTTGAAAAACCTTTAAAATTTTCTTTCCTTTGTATGTACAGTAAGCCAGGTGCAAATTCACTCTTAGTACTACTACTACTAAGCATAAAATGTTGTAGACTTGGCGACGGATATTACGTATATTTCCATATATTAAGGAATGGCGATGATAAAAAACATTCAAATATCCACATCCGAAAGCAACAGCTGGGAAACAGAAAAAAAAAAAACACAAACAAGAGATGAAACGTTTCGCCACCAGAACTATTCTCGTGCAATCCCTAGAAGGAAACCGAGTCCTGCCTCCCTCCCTCCCTCCCACTCCAAGACTAACCTCCTGCCAGTATTCTTCAAAAGGCCGTCAAAGATTTAAAGGTATCTGCCAGTCAACCGTGCAGGAGCTTTCACTTTTCCATCAGGTCTCTCCAGAGGCCGCACACCGCCAAACATGAATGAATACACGAACCAGTTGCGAAAGAATGGATAAACAAATAACCGAGATATGATGTTGACAAGCTGCATTTCGCTATTAGGCTAGACAAACACTCTCCGTACGAGCTGGGTTTTTTGCCCATCAGTAATTACTAAAATGACCTCCAGTTTGAAATCTCTCGATGTTTTTTTTCCTTCTGCAAGTCTTTCTGTCTATCTGCCTATACTATATACATCTGAATTTTCAAATACAAGTATTTTCTGAGTTAAAAAGTATCTTCAGGTATGCATACCCACAAATTTTATACCTACATACATACATACATACATGTTATACATAGTACATATATATATATATATATATATATATATATATATATATATATATATATATATATATAGTATGTATAAACACATACACACACACACACACACACACATATATTATATATATATATATATATATATATAATATATATATATATATATATATGTGTGTGTAGTGTGTGTGTGTGTGTGTGTGTGTATGTGTGTGTGTGTCTAATATAATTGGCTTGTGGTTAACACTAAAACCGTTTTTTGCTTATGTAGGAAAGATGAAATGGGGACGGAGAATGTATGGACATGCCCTCCACACAGCTGGGCTCATGTGGGTACCACAAGAGTAAGAGGAATCAGACCCATTACATATATTAATGGGATGAGAACAAGAAGGGAGGCTAGAGAAGAGTGGCGATTTGCAGATGATAAAGCACAGAGCCAAGTGTGCCGGAATTTCACGGTAGATCCTTTGAAAGACGTACTTAAGAGTTATTCAGACCAAAATGTAAGCAAAGTGATCCACTGTAGCCACACGGAAGATATTTCACGAACGAGATTCTTTTCAATAACAAGTAACCTAACACACTCATGAAGAGAAAAATTCAACAGCTAAGGAAATTCTCAATGTACTCAGTAGTTCTTTGTCTGCTTAGAAGGAACTTTAAGGCTTTATAAAGCCGGGTTTACGTTTTCAATCTTAAATGTAAAATGAAAATTGACAAGCGCTGATACTCAAATTCTTCAAACAAAATCAACCAGGCCGATAAAGGGCAAAATATAATTTAGTTTCGAATTTCCTGTCAAAATCGGGAAAACTATTCGCTTCACCTTCTGAATTCTAATTAGACTTCAAATGTCATTCGTTTGACAATAACTTCAGCTTCTGACATTTTCATATTCTTCCCAAAAATACTGTAATGAAATTCGACCGGAACTTCGGCCGCATTCTTGCAAATCATGAATGTCAGCATCATAATTTAATGTTTAAATTTTATTTAAAACTGTTAATTAAAGTTTACCCTCGATCTTAATATCAATATTCATTACACAGGCGGCAGCACGATGAAGCAAGTCTGTTTCACGGTCAGTTACACTGTAACACACATACACACATATACGTATATATTACATATATATATAAAACACACACATACATACACACACACACACACACACACACACACACACACACACAATATATATATATATATTATAATATATATATATATATATATATATATATATATATATATATATATATGTGAATTTTTACATCATAGTGAGTCATATACATGCACAAGATACATATGCCCTTTAATATCCAATTCGCTCTACCTCGGCATCAATATATTTTCATATATGTTAACCGAAGGGGAATTTTTTAGTTGATAATGATTTCGTCCTCACGTGGATTCGAACCAGAGCACAGAGGAAAAATCAGGACTTCAGTGTCGTTACCGACTTGGCCAACACACATATGTATGTTCGACAGTGGGTGACTTCAGACAAAATGTCAACAACACTCATTGTGTCATTTATCTTTGAACTGCCGAGTCAAGGATGAGTCCATCAGGCAAACAATTCCTTAATATGATACCCACACACCAGTAGAACGAAGATCAAAGATCACCCCCCCCCCCCCCCCCACCCCCCCCCCCCCGGCTAACTACACTTAAGAATTCCAATATTTCTTCCATGCCAGTTAGGCAATACATTCTCGATTATATTTTCCTTTCCTCCTTTATTCTAACGATTCCGAGGTATACATATTTTCTTACCATTTTCCTTTACTTTCTCCATATGACCTACAAGCATTCTGATCCAACACACACACACACACTCACTATATCATATATATATATATATATATATATATATAGTATATATATATATATATATAAAATTTGCATTTGCAACCCTTCATACATCCTGGAAATATATTTTTTTTATTTCAAAATTTTTCCTCTCGGTTGCATCTAACATACACACCTCTACGTATTATATAGATTAGAGTTAATTCAACAAGCCTTTCATTCATACCAATATCTACTTCTATTGATTCTTTCCTCCCTTGCAAACCTATTCAGCGATTTACTTCTCTTTTCCTGACATCATCTACATTTACTAACAATCCAATGAATAATTTAATTACTTCCATTCTTCTATCATCCATTCTAACATTTACTCCGTCATACTCCTTACTTCAGCTTACCTTTATAACTTTTCCGTCGTCAGCATTCAATTCACTCTCATCTTAATTACTTCGACTTTCACTCGTTCTCCAAATAGCAACTAACACTAACTTATTGGCAAAATTCATCCACTAAATATTTCACTCCGTATCTTTTTTAAATGAAATAAATTTTATATTATAAACCTCAATGACAAATCATCCCATTTCCTCAGAACCCATTATACACCAAACCAGTCACTCTCCAATCTACATATCTTAACACGTTTCGATTTTCCATAAAGCTTCTCACTGTTATATAACATCTTTCTTTCTGTATTAAAACATCGTCAACATCCTTCGCATCGTGTCTCTATCTCATGAGCAGCTTTTCTTTTAATCCTTTAATTTATCCAAAAAGAGTCAATTCATCGTCACATTTATCCTTGCCTAATCTCACACTGCCCTTCCCTCATCAATCCTTCAGTACTGCTATACATGTATAATTCGTACAGTCATCTTTATTATCTTTATTTTCTTTGTACAAAGGAATTATCATTCCCCTCAACTGCTCATCCGAAGCCATTTCCTCGTGCAAATCCATCTTGAACATTCACAGTTAGCCCTTCAGTTACAATATAACATTCTTACCGAAGAAACCCCTAAGTAATAATACCATTGACTTCCATTCTTCAACAATGTAGTAATTACCCTTCCTACATTCTTGATAGTCACTTCAACAATGATTCTAAAACCTGTATCACCTCTTCAGTTTTGGCCTGACTAAACTCTGCTCCATTCTCATTCATCACATTCCAACATTAAAAAAGAAAAAAAAAAAAAAAAAAAACAGAATATCTTGAGAAAGCACCCAGTCATGTGTATCTTTGATATGTAGCCTATGTATTTATGTACACACACACACACACACACACACACACACACACACACACATATATATATATATATATATATATATATAAACATATTTATATAGTAAGAAAATATATTCATGTATGTATTTTTAACTTTATACTTATAGTTTATTTAAAGATTATGTAAAGGATAGGTAATATGTAAATGTAATTTTATATACATATGTTATGGATGCAGTTATATAAGCATGTAAAAAGTACCCTCACTAAAATCATATAACTCAGCTATTCTGAATATATTACTACCACTGGTCAGAATATATATAAATATATAATATATATAATATATATATATATATATATATATATATATATATATATATATATATATATTATATATACACATATACTATACATATATACATACACATCTGTATGTACAACTGAGTTCTATAGAAATCCGACCCGCTTGATTGATCTGGACGAAATTTGCACGGGAACCTCATTTGACCCAAAGAAGTTTTGTATGTAGGATTCAAACCTGTACCCACGCCCTCCGGGATACTATATTTATTGGGGTTCCCGGCAAAGAACCATCCATGGGAAAGCGTTTTGGATAAGTGTGAACCTGGAGTGTCGGGAACGTAAAATCTCTCTCATTGTCGGGACAAGTAACGTGACTGGAATTGCGGCCATGCTTACAAAAGTTTTCCTGCATCTCCTTTGAATATTTTGTCGTATAAAGTATGTGTAATAAAATTTAAAATGCTTTGCGTTCCTGTGATTAATAATTCGGTCTGGAATTCATTGATTTAAACAAACACATTAATCAAAATCACACCACACCTTATTTCCTTTCTAAGGTAAATGATCGACCGTCAATCAGAGTTTTCCCGGGCAGCGCAGGGCTGGTCACCTATATATATATATATATATATATATATATATATATATATATATATATATATATATACATGTATATACATATATATATATGTATATATATATATATATATATATATATATATATATGTGTGTGTGTGGTGTGTGTGTATATATATAATGCATCAAGAGCTAACGATTTCAAATCCTTGTGGTTTAGTTTAAAAATAAAAAACACTAAGGGAAAAAAATTTAGTCTCGGTTCCAGCAGATGTTCTGGAATTTCTTAGCTCTTAAAGAAAGTATGAAAGTTGAGAGAATATTGATGTTAGTAAATATTCCATACCTGGGCACAAAATGTAAGATTTGAAAAGCGAATTCATATTCTTAGTATCAAGTCCTTTTCAATAACAACAATAATATACCATTATTCGCATAACTCTCTAGCCTATTGTCCGACACAAACTGTATGATTTATTTATGCCCATCATCATCGAATATTTCATATAATTCTAACTATAAAATAAGTCAACGAAAAACTCTAGTCTGCAGCGATAATGCGCGCTTAGAGGCTTAATGGTCAATTTCCAAAAGAAGTAGAACTGTGCAACAAGAAAGAAACTCGAGCAGTATGAATTGCAGAGCAATACACAAAGAAAATGCATTCGCAACTACACCGCAACAAGAGATGATGAATATTTCAGAGCCACAAACCAGGGAGAGCTATAACTTGTCGCGCGTAGATTTGTTACGTGACGCTAAGTGGCATGAGAGCAATAATGTGATTTACAATGATTAAAAGAGAAGATTTAAGAGGCAAGGAATGTTCCTTTGATGTAAAGCTGCGACTTAACGCCTTCCTTCTACGAAGACACGCTAATCTGTATATATTTGTAACTAGTGTATGACAACCACCTGGATTGTTACATACATACTTTATATATTGTATATATATATAATAATATATATAATATATATATATATATATATATCTATACACATACTTACATACATACATATATATATATATATATATATATATATATATATATATATATATAGTATATAATAACGCCTTCCTTCTACGAAGACACGCTAATCTGTATATATTTGTAACTAGTGTATGACAACCACCTGGACTGTTACATACATACTTTATATATGTATATATATATATATAATAAATATATATATATATATATATATATATACATATACATTACTACATACATACATACTATATATATATATATATATATATATATATATATATATATACATATATATATCTATGAATGTGATGTATTTTTGCTTATATTATCATTAATTGCAAACTGAGGGAGTCGTCGCGGGTCAGCATGAAACGTCTCTTTTCTGCTGGTGTATGCTGCGGCTTCCTTTGCTGTTATATATATATATATATATATATATATATATATATATATATATATATATAATATATATATAATATCTATTATATAATTCTCTCTAATAAGTCTACACTTCGTAAAATGTTTTATCAAATTTAAGAATTTACATATGCGTAAACATTGTGTGATTGATGTATTCACGCTATGGCCTTCTTTTACGATTCTTATCAGATTTACTAGAGAAGAGATGTATGTTACTACTTAAAGCAAATAACTTGCAGTGTTGAGGTTGACCCAGTCATTTCAAATTTCGTGAACTAGAGTCACGACTTGTACTCAAATTTTTAGAAAGATAAAAGACAACTTCTTATTCAGCCAATGAGCATAAAATAAAATAAAATATAAAAGGAAATAATGTCAAATTAGATGAAAAGCGATTATTAAATTCAAGGTCACTAGAACCGGAGGGATTTTGGTAACCAATTTCCAGCAAAAAAACGTATTTAACAATTATAAATTAATCATAGAGCGACAACTTCCAACAATGGAACTGAACTTTATAACATTTCATTCTTAAGAAAGACTCTACCATAGGTCTTCGTTAGTTTGTACAAGTCCTAGGTCCATAGGCGGCCTAATCTAACTACCCAACAACCAATCAAGTGACCAAGTTTTAAGGGCCCCATACATTGAACGATCGTATGAACGATGTCTGTATCGTTCGCAAAAACATTGTATATGACTTGTCTGAAACAAAAGTGGGCGGAGTTTCGGATCTGAACGACCTCGGCGGAAATCTGTCACGACCAGGTTGTTGGCTTGCGACTTATGGCTGTCATACACAGGTCGTGCAATGTATGTGTTTGTCTGCCGATATAATGCTACCGCGCGCATCTCCTCTAGAGAGGATGCAATGTCTTCCCTAGACAAAATCTTTGTACATACTGAAATCGTGCGGAGATCGTTCATACTGTTTGAATAATGTGCGTGTGTGTCGATAAGAACAATCGTTCAGTGTATGGGGTCCTTTATGATTTACACTGTATCATTACCATGAAAAATACTACTTTTATCATAAGGCTTATTGTAACAACGACTCCTTGAACTAGTATTTAAAAAATAAGACCCCATCAATTCTGCAAAAAACAATTCTAACACCGAAATTACATCGGTAATTTTGAAGTAGCTGTTATATGTTCCAACAAACAACTGCATCGTCAGTTTCAACGCTCAGTTAAACCAACAACAACAAACTCCTCTGGTAAGGCTCCATGACCCTCCAATTGGAGAAGCACGGCCATGAGAAAGTAACAAGTGTTCATCGACAAAAGGAGAAGCTACGATGGGAAATCAATCATTACAAATAATAAGGGGTCGGGAATAGGGGTCGCCTTTCACTATCATTGTCGCTTCAGTAGAATCCTAAATTATGTCAAAGGAACGGGCACACTTTCACCTGCATCAATTGGCAATAATGTTAGTGTATATAAGCAAAAGGAGCCATCTTGCTCAAGGAGTTCTTTGTCAACAGAATTCCAAGAGAAGACTAACATACGAATATTCGCGAGACAAGAGAATTCCAATTCGCTTCTTCACCTGGAGCCAGGCTCCGTCTTATTGAAAATTGCCATAAGAGCGGAACAGGGTGAATTCAATCGTTTCAGAGTTCGTTCCTCGTTGGAATGCAGCGATAAAAAGCTTATTATGCGCTGACGAAGACTATGAAACTTTGTGCTAGATCACACTTGTAGATTGCACTTGAACATTAGCATTAATCAAGCAATAATCGGAATTAAGATACTATCTTTAAATAATACGAAATGCATAGATTAAATTGAATGTAAAACTGTATTTACGAATTAGAATGAAAAAATAGGGCCAAAGGCAAAAATGACTTGAGAGTAGAACCAGGAGAAGTTATGAGCTGGGTAATTATCTACGATGAAGGTAAAAAACCAAGGTGTCAAAGAGAATCACATGTGACCTCGTACGCATGTTAATACATTTTTTTTTCATTGAGATGTAAGCCTTCTTATTTGAAAAAGGAAGGGTTCTATAGTAAGTTCTTTCACTTCAATCGACTCACTGTGACAAAAAATGGCTAACATCACATGTGGCTCTATTTTGTTTTTCTTTACGAGACAGGACTTTCGTCTAAGCCTCCTCCTGTAATCGATCTTGAGGTCAGGAGGAGTTACCATTCTGTTGTCCTTAATTGAAATGATTCGTTTTCTATAGAAAAGTCAATTTCATAAACGTTTTCGCCCCTATTCATTCTGCATATTCCTAACTATAGAGCAGCCATAATATCTTGATTAAATCTAAGCCCAAAAGATACAAATTCCTGAAGAGTCTACTAAATACATTAATTCCAGAAAATAGAACCCAACGGCGCTCGGTAATTAAGACCCAGATACTCAGATTTCTATGTTCGAGAACCCATAATTATCTGGGTGAAGCCGGGCGGAAGGTAGAGGCAGCTGGAAAAAAAAGAAAAAAAGGTAAGGATGAAAATAAAAGTAAAGATATAAACCTAAAGTCTATAGATGACAGAAAGATTAAAAAATAAATCAAACCACCATTACCAAGAGCCAACATTTTCAAAGGCCGAAAAGACGGAACAGAAGAAAAATAGGAGGAAATACGAAAAGAAGAGAAATGACTCAAAGGAAAGAAACAGAAACATTATGAAATTTTCACAAAGAAAAACTGAGAGGATGAGCCTCAACTGGAAGGTTTCAAAGGGAGTCGGATGGAAGTGGCAGCGCCAGGTGAATTTTGAATACATTACCGAGTCAAAAGGAAAGTGGCGAGATGCAGTGGTAGGAAGAATAAAGAATAATACTACATACAGAAGATATGACACTGTAAAAAAAAAAAAAAAAAAAAAAAACAGAATAGGAAAGAAAGCAACGTAATAGAAGAAAACGATAGCTTTACACACACAATCATAGTAAGTTAAACAGAAGACCAGGGAAATAAAAGAGCAATGCTCTAAATAAATCAACAGGAGGAGGAGGAGGAGGAGGAGAGAGAGAGAGAGAGAGAGAGAGGCGAGAGAGAGAGAGAGAGGAGAGAGAGAGAGAGAGAGAGAGAGAATTCTTGACATGCTACTCTCCACGGTCGGAGCTCAAAGTGGAATGTTACACGAATTATTCAAAGATCCTGAGACAAAATTCACATGTTTCTCCCGCGAGGAAGGACCCGTGACACTCAGAAGCGACTTTTAAATTGTTTTGAAAAATCGTCCTCCGTGGTTTTTCGCGTGGGCTTTTAGTCCGCCTGCAACGGCATTTGCAGTGAGAATCTGGGAATACCGTTAGGTATGGATGCTTGCTAGGTATATAAATGGAGTTTGTTTCCTTGTATTCTGAAATATTTTACTTAATAAATAACGTCAGAGATAAGGGATATGGGAGGTTTCCTAAGTGTAGCCTTTATATATATATATATATATATATATATATATATATATATATTATATATATATATATATATATATATATATATATATATATATATATGTGTGTGTGTGTGTGTGTGTGTTTGTGTATATGAAATACCCCTTAAACTAGCCTTGAAACATAAAATAACGGTCAATGAACCATACAATCATGAGTTATCGATTTCCACACACTAAATATTTGAGAAGGCGAATTGATGGGTGTAGTACGAGGCCGCCCTATTGATGGAAAGCTTCTTTCTCTCAGCGGAACATGAAACGAAATAGTACTTACTGCAGGGAAATGAAAACAATTAAAAGAGGTGGTAAGAAAATAGTCACAGATTCAGTGCTTGTGAAAGAGACAAAAAATGAATATACATATAATCTAAACAAGGAACACAAAAAATTCAGCATAAGACCTTAAAAACTGTGACGATAAACATACAGCATCTAAACAATATGCCAAACAATTTTCTTTAATTCAGATTACCCAATTTACAGATAAGTCAGAGAAGTCAGAAGCACATAAGATACTAAATTACTGATAGAAGTGAATGTTTCATTTAGATTTTCAATAAAAAAATGGATATATTATGTGAAGAATTAATTATGATGAAACTCTCTTGGAGGCACTGATTTTAAAAAGATCCTTATTCAGATATTCTCCCATAAACAAGAGTTCAAAGATAAAGTTAAAGGAATTTTACATTTTGTGAGATTAACCGAAACAACCTCAGAAGAAAGAAATATGATTATTGAATTTTCGGCATGAGAATGGGGAAAGGTGGTGTAACCAATATACGAAAAGATCATTGACAACGAGTAAGAAACGATTTGCAACATCAACAAAAGAGAAATATGGCTACTTCATTCAAAAGCTAAGGATGGAGTGAAACAAAAAACAGGGTGACTGAGGCTTACGCCAAATTTGACCAAATGCGTCTGTGATACCAAGGGCGATGATATCTAATTCTTCAAAGTCCTACAGAGACAGTGATTAAAAACATTGGTGGAATAAA